>NC_141543.1:87757500-87925000 GCF_021556685.1 Rattus norvegicus
TATTTAAGGACCGGTTTTCGTGTGGAAACGATACGGGCTCACTGAGTAAACATCAAGCACTCTATAAGGTTTACTGAGGTATGCGGATTAATGATGCAGGGATTAGAGTCAAATGACCTCATTGATCAGGATAAATTTTAGCTTAAGTCTCTCCATAACTTGGGAGGAGCATGTGTGTAGAGATACTTTACTTGAAATGTTAGAAGCCAATCACAGAGTCTGTCACTGCTTCCCCAGTGCCAATAATACTCAATCCCTCAGCACGCACAGCTCCTTGGTAGACAGAAAGGAATAATAGGCGGAGAGAGCGAACTGTTTCCTTTCTCGTGTGTGTGTGTGTGTGTGTGTGTGTGTGTGTGTGTGAATTAGTCAACTGTGTGAACATATTTAGAGTTTTTAGGTGTTTTTTTTGTTGTTGTTCTATAATATGAAGATAGGGAGAGGGCTCAACATAGGCTCTCCCCTACTTGTCTGTAAATAAATCCACACGCGTGCATACCTACGCTCAAACATTTGTCACACTTTCGTCTTATTCTCCAGACAACTGCGCTCATCTTGATTGTTAGCTAGAAGATGTCTTTCTTTTGAGGCTCTTGCTGGGGGGCACATAAAAGTCATTTACATGACTGTGATCTGGGGACCCAAGAACGCACTCTCTAGTAAAGTCCCCCGCCCTCTGATGGCCATGGTGGATTTCTGAACACGTCTCTTAGTGGCTTCAGGTGAGTCCTGATTTCAGATCACTGAGAGACATTAAGGACCCAGTGTTGAGTTAACTGTGATAAGGGTAAGTGAGCTGTCATTCAGGATCGTAGTGGCCTTCCTCATGAAGACAAATGTCTTATTGGATCTAAGACATCACGTCGTTTGTGTAGTCTGGTATAAATCACAGATGAAGATGACAAACGGGGCTTCAAATCTGACAGTAATTTATATAACGTGAACAAATGATTACCACGGATTATACATGTTTCGTGAAGAATTAAAAAACAATAACAATTATCTGTCTATGAACAACCCATTTTTCATTCTTTCCCCTGGCATATCTGGCGACGGGCGCATGTTTAAACTCTAACCTTCTTCAGTACCCTTTAAACACTCTCACGCATGTCGATTCTGGGCTGTCCTCCACGGTGCTGCTTTAACTGGAACACAAAACAAATCGGAAGCTTGCTAACGTAACCCAAGTTTCTACATGAAATGATGGCAGTTTAGATTCCGAAGATGCTCGGCAATCACCTGGCGAAGTGTTGTTCCACCAAAGAGGAGACCTCGGGAGTGAAGGTCCTTGGTCCCATTGCAAGTGACAGGGTCGGTGTTACACTGCAGTGACGCCTGTGAGAAGAGCCTGTTGGTGTTCACCCATGTAGATTCCCCCTCTCCTGTGGAACTTCCCCCACTGTGCACAATCCCAGCATGCTTTGCAGGGTGATACTCCAAAACTCTTACAAGCCTAGTCCTGGCTCTTAAGTTATTTTTCTGAAGTTTCAGTGAAATTCTTCAGACATACACATCTTCCAGGTAAATGTTCACAACCTTTTCTCAAAATGACTCGGGCTGGTCTATTTTACAAGCATCCCCAAATGTCCCAACCTATGCTGTCACATCTGTAGGTAAAGTACGAGTTCCTGAATTGATTTAGCATTGGACCGTGAGTTATCTTTTGAGGCCCTCGGTTCGCTTTGTAGATTTTAATATACTACCGATGAAGGGTTTGTTATCGAATACCTCTATCACCAAGCACCCTTATTCAGACACGGGCTTAGCACACGGGATCTAAAAGGGAAGTAAGATTCGAGTCCTTCTTGGAGTCGCCTCCAAGAAGAGGGAGCTTTAAATTTCCCTACCACGCAGCGCAGCGTATGCCTCACGGTCAAGTGTTGCCGATGCAGGTCAGGCTCCGCAGGGAGCACCAGTTGTTTGGCCCCGAAGTGTTTTGGGAGACATTGAAAGGAATATTTGACTTCTGGCCAAAGTGGTTTTGGAAGTCTTTTCCAGAAAGGTCAAACATTTATTGGGCTTCTCCTCCAATTAATGGGAGAACAGTCACGACTTTCTTAAGTGCGAGGGGCCGATTTTCCAAGAGTGACTTGGCAGAAGAGACTGTTTACGCGATGCCTGGAGTAATTTTTGTTTCTCTCCAAATTCTAAACTCATCAACAAGTAACAAGTTTAATAGCGATCACTTCCTCGTACAGTAACTGTTAAGGACACCAGTGTGGTCACTTGGGTGGTGGCGGACTCAGAGGGTTTCGGCTGCTGCTGCATGGTGCTGTGCATGCGGGTGTCGACACCAGTCAGAAGCAGGGAGAGGAGAGCTTACGTCTCTACAGGCCGCTGACTGCAAATCCCATTCACCGCCTAATTGTCTTGTTCAGAGTCTATGAACGCAATGTGGCTCAACGTGGCGTTTGCTTTGCAGAGACGGTCTCGCCACCCCAGGGTTGGTTATTGCGCCCATGGCAACCATGTTTAAAATTCGAAAGCCCTCGGTACCATCTTAACGACTAGACCGTCCTTCCTCAAGCTCCACATTGGCCGTCTTTACTTCCAAGTCTAATATTCACATACATTTAGAAAAATTTAGTTTAAGCACAGATGACTCCCTCAGGCCATACATACACACACACACACACACACACACACACACACACACACACACACACACGTCTCTTCATACTTTGGCAGTCTTTACTTCTCTGTTAGCCATAAATTCTTTTGACCTAAAGTTCAATTAGTAAAAACAGAAATTCTTCAGGTTGGGCATACAGCTCAGGGACAGAGCTTTTGCCTAGAATGTGCAAGGCCCTGAGTTTGATCTCTAGCACAGTGGGGGAGAATGAGAAAGAGAGAGACAGACACAGAAGAGAGACACAGACAGGCAGATACACACACAGAGATGGAGAGGCAGACAGAGATGGAGAGACACAGACAGACAGACAGACAGACAGACAGACAGACAGACAGACAGGTTGACTAGTACTGAAGCTCTGCTTAGACCAGGATATTATGGTGGACTGGACAAAGATGGTTGGATTCCCGAACTCTATTCCCTATCTGCCCTCGCCTGCCTTTCAGATTCGATATCCTCCCCCCCCCCTTTTACTGTTGTACCCTAAGGGTCTTGAGCCCAGACACACTAGCAAGAAAGAAAGATTAGGCAGAATAGGACCTCTGGCTTGTAAAATATTGGGGTTTTCGGGGGGAAATTGTTTATTCAGGAGACATTTTCACTTATAGAAGCCTTTATACAATTTGCAGGAGGTTTTTTTAAAAAAAATAAACTGTTAGCCCATAACTTACAGGGCACAGCGTATTTTCATAGAATGGCCTGGAATGTAGGCACAATTTTATCCTTATGTCATTTCACAACGAAGCCTTGGATTTTATTCTACCAGCACAGGGTTAACTGTTGTCCGGAGCTCGCCTCCCTGCAGACAATCACTGTCATCCCAGAAAGACATTCTCAAACACCCAGCAGCAGAGTGAGACCTAGAGACTGTCAGAGCTCAGGGTGGGAAGTGTCTGGGTCATCTAATATAGCCCATCTAATGAATTCACATCATTCTTGCTAATATCTCACTTAATTAACAATCAAATATAGCGATTACAGTTTGGGCCCTTCCTTTCCAGGACATCCTTCCCGCCCAACTATTATTAGTAATTTATCCTTCATGTCTTACCTAAACTTTCCCTTCCTTGGTTTCAGGCCATTGCTCTTTTCCATACCATCTTCTGAGACTGAATAATTCCCCTAATTCATTTATAGTGTTACCTTTAGAAGGTATTAAAGACGGCGAACATTTATCCCCAGAGTCTTCCCTTTTCCAAACTGCATAAATTTCAGTTCTAGTAGTCCTTACCTTCCTCTGCCCTGTCATACCCTCCAGTCACTCTGTATTTATCACATGCCTTGATATTTTCCATTCCGAGGGGATCAGCTCACCAAGAGAGCTGCCTTTCAGAGAGGGGAGGGCTGAAGAATAAAATCTTACATTAAGCCCTAGAAGCCCGAGCGTCGTTTTGATGTTGGCGCTGGCGATCATCTGGAGAGACACTCGTGCAGCGTGTGCTGTGGCATATGCTGGGATATATGTATACTTTAATGCCTTAATGTATTATGGCCTGTTGTAATTGAATGTCTATAAAGTAGCAGTTAAAGGATTTTATAGACCTTGGAAAGGATCGGAATTCTCTAGCGCCCTCTTGTGGCGAAAACACAATAGCGCTCTGCGCATTCTTGGATTTTTGTTTTGCGGGATTTTAGTACAGGGCGGGTGACTATGATTTTTTTTTAAGTTTTCAACACTGAACATGAGGAATGAATTAGATAATTAAAGATTTCACGTGCGTGCATGCATATTAATATTTAAAATATTTCTTTCTGGAGAAATTATTTTCTCGTGAATGCTTTGAACCTCAAAAGGTAAGTACTTCCTTAGAGCCGTCATTTCCGTGTTTTCTATTACATAAGTTATGGGGAGACATACAGAACCAACTATAATTATAAGAAATTTATATTCTTCAGTGATACATGATGGAAGGCTTGGATATGACTTTTTTTTTTTTTTTTTTTTTGGTTCTTTTTTCGGAGCTGGGGACCGAACCCAGGGCCTTGCGCTTCCTAGGTAAGCGCTCTACCACTGAGCTAAATCCCCAGCCCCGGATATGACTTTTTAAGTCCAACTTACAGGTATTTTTTCCCATGCCAATTTTAAAGGGAAGTGGCTAGCATTCCTAATGTATACCATTTAATTCTCTCTCATATAAAGTTTATCATTTCGAAGTTATGATTGTCATATGCTTTTCTCAACCCACACATTTCAAACGTTTATAAATCCTTACTAAACCGCATACAGCTCAAGGGCAGGTATATATTTCTATGAGCAACATAAAATTCTATTTGTTTCAGAAGACACCACCGCAAGTCACACGTGTCTTGGATTGCTCGACCTCTAGAGAAAGCACCAGTGACAACTTTCTAGATTAAAAGTGAATGCTGTCTTTGGGTTCCTTCGCTCTGTGGCACTTGATAAAGCCCTTTCTGGGGACTTGTAGAAACTTGAGAAGTGGCGAAGTCAAGTTCCCTCTGTGCTCAGTCGGCTTTGTGATGGACCCCTGTCACGTGGGATCCCATGGGACAGTTCTGGAGGACACACTTGGTCATATCAAGTACTGGCCTGCTCTCCAGGAGAGAATATTGACTGGTCCACAAGGGAGCGGACAGAGAAGGATGGCTTAGGCGTAGCAGGGTGGAGGGGGTTGGTCACGGGCTATATGAGGGGGAACATTTTGACTAATTTTTCTTTTTCATCCCCCACCAAGAGACGATAATTATTTTTCAAAGCAATAGAAATCAATTCTCCTTTATTAACTAATGAGCTTCTCCTTTGAGATACATGGACACAAATCTAACTTTGATTACTTGGATTTTTGTGCAGTTTTGGTTTGGGTTTTGGACTGGTGTTTCCTTTGAGCACAGGAAAATAAAACCGAACAAGCCTATCAAAGAGTCACTAATAGCCAAACATTTGTGACTGTTCATAGTAATAATCTCGTTTTCGTACTTGGAAAAACACGAATTTGATATTACATTTTGAGGTTTATCAATAATCGGTCAGTTGGCCTTCTTTACCCTGGCTCTGTGATCAATGTCAAGTGTCCTGGTTCCTCCTGGGGCCTGGTTGTTTTTCTTGTAAAGGCAGCATTTCCCTCGAGACATTTGAATTGTAGCTTTATACAGTTTTGTATAAACCTTGAACAATCCTACCTGAGCAGAGAGGCAAACGGCAGCCTCTCTTTACACCTGTGGCATTTGCTCTGTGTTTATATTGATCCATTTGGTCACCCAGAATGGTCACTGCTCTTACGTATTTTCCGGCTTCTGGTTTTAAGTCACATATTCGTATTTCCGCAATGCTTTCTGAAGTAGAGCCTGTCCTTTCTACCAGAAAAGTCTTTCTAGAGTACTTATTTTCTTAAGCAGAATTTATTAAGCACTTTAAGGGTTTACCTTGTTTCATTTAGCATTAAAATCAGGAAGAGCAGAGCAGCGATGATCCATTTCTTGGAGAATCGTAAGGAGTAACAGTGTATCACAGAAACTGTTGGCAAACGGTTGCTTCACACAGCTATGAGGAGGTGTCCGGGTAGACCGAGGTGTGGTGGCCAAAACTGACAGAGATTGTCCTAGGGGACTATCCGAGCTCTTGCTATGCATCTTACTCTAAATAATAGTTGTGTGCTCTAACATAGCACTGAAACAAAGCTAGGCAGCCGGTCTGTCTCGCCCATCTTCTCAGTCTCTCTGTTCGGGCAGATGTCCTCCACCTATAAACCCAGAGATCTTTCTGAGTGTTTCAAGGAACAGTGGGAAAACTCCAGAAGCTTCTTGTGTAGACTCATTCATGCCTCTTCCAAAATAATAGATTTATTTAGATTTGATGGTATTCTGTCTTAAGTGCTTTCCCCTTTAATTTGGATCCATTTAAATTCTCTTACTTGTTTGAGGATGAGGTACATTAAGGACCCTGCACAGGGGGTGGGGGAATCTCTTCCTAGAGCGTTTGCATTTGCTTCTTGAATAAAAATTCAAGTTGCAGTGTAATTTCTGAACTGCAAACATATTGATTCGTTCACATGTATTTTATTAAGCAGTAAGAGACATGCATCTAGCTACGTAGCATCTTCTGAAGCATCTTCTAAACGTTTCCGTTGTGAAGAGCTAGCTTGGTCTAACCTGTCTCGTTTTTGGAAGAGAAAACTATATGCAAGACTAATGACTTTGCCTCTCAGATTCAAAAGAATTTACAGCAGATGGGGGGACATGGACGTTAACTCCAGTTCAGTTAGAACTCGGCTGCCCCCACTAGACAGGTCTGGTCAATCTAAATGGGTACCAACTTGTGAGGATGCATCACCTAGGAACACTCAGGGGGCTTCAATTTATATCTCACACTGTCTGTCCTCGGCCATTTTTTTCTGCTTCCTGTACTCTGACTTCCTTCCTTAAATTCTTACACTTCGCCTTTGCTTTTAAGAAATTAAATCAGAAACACAGCCAGATCTGTACCAATGGTGATTTAGCCATTCCTGGTATCTGGGTGTGGAATAGTGACCTGTTCTGTAGTTCAGTGGTGATGGCTCCAGTGGGAGATCCTGCACACCGCCGTGACCCCCAAGGCTAGCCCAGGCAACAACCCAGAGAAAAAGTTCCACAATTTTAACCTTACTTTTCTCGTATAGACTAGGCAAGAAATTGACTTCTGTCTGACTTAGAATGTTCTCCAGCCTTTCGCCCAAGCTATGCCTCATAATAATTCTTAACATCTCATGTTTTTCAGTCTCAGTGATCTAAGAGTATGCCAGGCATGGTTTTCAATATATGGCAAAATCATAAAATTAAGAAAAGATCCTGTGAAAATTTTGCACACTCTGCTAAATGAATTATTGAAATTCCAATAAAGAATTTTTTTTAACCTAAAATGCTGCCTGGGTTTTATTTTCCCCTCAGTCCTTTCAGTTCTCATAAACGTCTCCACGAAGGCTATATCTGTAGAGTTAGAAAAGGATGCATCCTGTGCTATTTACCCGATCAGTAAGATTTTTAAAATGTGGTGTCTTGATGTGAGCTATTGACCGAGGTAGGCTGGCAGTTTTACTGGCCAGGAAGATGCAGCCAGTCTGCCGTAAATCCATGCGGTAAAAAATCCCTGAGAAATTTTTGATTAAGAAACTTTTACTATCCTTTTAAAATGAAATATACTGGTCATTTTTTTCAATGATAAAGGCAGGTATTTCGTGTTATTGTCTGCATCTGAGCTGCTGGGATCTATTTTAATAAGTTTGTTAGGCAAGAGTTCCTAGACTTCTGAGATGCCAACTTGAACAATCAAAGTTGAACAAGTCCAGGGAGCATGTAAAGAAGTATAATAAAAGCCAACCTGGTCAGCAGAAGTAAGAATAAAATCTTACCTCTGAAATAAACCTATGTGCACACACGCATGCGCACATGAATGCGCGCACGCACACACACACACACACACACACACACACACACACACACACACTGTTATTAGCCTTTTATAAATGTTATCAGTGAGTTAAAGCTGTAGTAATATAAAAAATGTTAAAATTAAAGAGATGTGTTTTAAGTGAGAAGCCATGTTTGACATGTACTTTAAAACAGTGGTAAAGCTAAAAACAGGATATGGTATTTAATTATGTTTACACTTCATTTACACAATTACATTTCTACCTGAGGGTCAGTTACAAAGGTGACTCGTTTAGGACATCATGTAAGTGATGTGCTGATCATAATTGGATTTGAAAAGATGAAGTTAGGAATACTGTTTGATCTAGAAGTCCTCGATTAGAGTCTATGATTGGGGGACTGGGGTTTGCTCAGTAGCACATGTTCAACGTGCTCCAGGTCCTGGGTTCAAACCCAGTCCCCGAAACAAGAAGTTGGTCACTGACGAGGAGAGTCTGCAGAGAGTGATAACCGCTCTGTCAAGCCACATGCTCAGTGTACGTAGTTATGTCCACCAGGAACATTTTATTAAGAAGCAGCCCATGAATGCCCATTCTTCTCAACCATTTGCACAAACGCCATGTTTAATATTCCTAGAAATTTTCAAGTCTTATATATAATTATATATAATTAAAATTATAATATAAAGTTTATGTTAAACTTTTTTACTTAATGAGGTCAGAGGGCATCGGTTCAAAACAGACTCACGTCTCAAACTGATTTCCAGTCCCGCTTGAGAAAGTTCTGTGTCTATATACTCTACCAAGTTAAATGCCATTTTTAAAAAAAGAAATCCACCGTCTCCCAGCAACAAAACCTGCTTCCTTTAACTCCCTGGGTCCTGCGTTCTTCTTGAGGATTTCAGGAGAAGCAGCAGAAGCAGCCGGCATCATTCCTCACCCAGATAACGCCTTCTCCTCAGTTAATAGCTCCTTGTTCATCAAGGAAATGAATGTGTGCAGAGGTGACATGTTCCTCACCCACCACTCTTTGTTCTAGGCTCCCCCAGACAGATCACGTCAGCCTCAGCTCTGACAAATATCCCCCCAAACTTTAACACTATGTTAAGTTGAGTTATGAGGTTTTAAGGGTACACTTCTGGGCTGAAAGTTGATTGTCTCCGAGAGAGAAGAGAATTGTGCTCAGTGATAACGGAGTCCTTGCTACAGGATCATCCTGAGTATTGAACTCACCATTGCCTTTATTCGTTCTCTCTCTCTCTCTCTCTCTCTCTCTCTCTCTCTCTCTCTCTCTCTCTCTGGATGTTTTGGTTTGTTTTCCTGGGGAATTACTGGCTACTAAATTGGGTGACTCACCTCTCTACCCCTTCCCCCAAAGATCTCTCAGAAAGACCTACCCAGTCCTAGCAGTAGACGAATTGAGACAGCTCAATCCAGTAGTGCAATTGCGTGAAGTGTGCCCAGCTGGGGTGTGCCTACAACTAGTCGCAAGGGGAGCTCCCCTCTTACTTGTATGAATGTAGACATGGACGTAGAAAAGGGTCCAAGCTACAGGGTGTTTCACCTCTCCTTTCCCAGCCTTCTAACACTCCATACACATATTTAATTACTGGTGGTGGGTTTTACATGCTCATGGAGTGTGTGTGTGTGTGTGTGTGTGTGTGTGTGTGTGTGTGTACAGATGTGTATGCATACACCAATGTGTGCCCCCCCTCTCTCCTCTCCTCTCCCTCTCTCTCTCAAGTTGTGATTTTTGAATTATGCTCTGACGGTAGAAATTTCCAACTTGCTGTCCTGGCAAAATTTTAAGCTGGGTCTTTGTTGGGGACAGTGATGGTGACAGTTTTTTATGCCAATCTCTGCAGATGCATTCTGGTATATGACTCCATAAATGCCTTCATAGTAGTAAAAACTACCGAGGAATGGTAAATTAAAGCCTGCCTGATGAATTGTGAGCACTCCATTTTTCCCTCCGCATCATATAAATTTAAGAGAACTATTATAAATGGAACCAATAATACCGCAGAGAAAAACTTTAGTTTGGTGCATCCCAGAGACACTCTACAGCCCTACTTAGGAAGAAATGTTTAAACAAATGCATTGAAACCCACTACAAAAGATTTATTAACCCAACCCTTCACTATCAGTCAGAGCAGCCACTTAGCATGCGTGGTGCTCTGGAAGGTGAATTAGGAGTGCCCACTGTCTGTAATGTATTTATTGGATGCCCACGTGTGCAGCACACGGTGACTTTACAGACATGACGTGTAAGCACCACTATGTGCAATGTAGGCGTGTGAAGCCATAGTACTAATGGGGAAATGAGAGCGTGACTTGTCCAAGGCCTTCAGCTAAGAATGCAGGAGAGGCAGAATATTCGACCTGCCTCTTTAGTTCTGAAGTCTATATTATTCCAGTGCACCACGCTGCCTTACAGAAAGGGAATTACAGTTCTTGGTTTCCCCTCCAGACACTGCATTCTGCTAAAAGGAACACAGATATCCCGGTGCACCTTGAGAAAGCAGTAGCCTGTTAGTAGGGTGGCCGTTAATGAAGCATTTGCCCACTGCAGAAAATGTATTGGGTGCTGAGGCTCCCCGCCCATCCCTACCCCAGCCCCTGTCTCCTTCTGGTCTGATATAGCCCAGGGTTCGTGTCACACTTCCTGTGTAGTCAAGGGTGAACTTGAACTTCTGGTCCTCCTACATCCAGCTCCAGACGTCCGAATTGCGGGCTCACACCACCACTGCTAACTGATGCAGTGCTGAGAATCAAATCCACAGCCTCCCGCACACTAGGCAAGCACTTGCCCGACCGAGCTACAGCCCCAGACCCACTGAGACAGTTCCTTTTCTCCACTTTTTAAGTCCTGTATTCAAAATGGCCTCTCATCTCAAAGCTCGTTCTTCTTTCACCATAGTATGTTGTCTCTCCACATTGCAGAGAGAGGGGAAGGGCGCTCTAGATCCGTGCTGTGTGGTAGAACCTTCTGAGGAGATGGAAGGGTCCCACACTATTTGCGGTGACTTTGGAGAGCAGCCATCCCGGGGTAAAGCTGTCGTGCTTATGGCTGGCGAGGCAGATGAACAACAAAGCCATCCAATTGATCTTAAACTTTAAATATATTTTTTAAAAGCTCCAAGTAGATAGCGGCCTCACTCTGGAGAGCGTAACCTTAGGGAGATGACTGTTATTTGAGTAGCAAGTACAAGAGGACTATTGACCGTCTCTCTATTTCAGGAGCTGCCTGAGAATGGGACAACATGAAAGCTCGGTGGACAAGGGTGTGAGGGAAGAAAGTCTGAGCCATCGGCTTTGATTGAGGAGGTCAGGGGTGCTGGCTAGGTAAGCAGGCAGGAAGGCCCTCAAGTAAATTTATGGGAGGAACCAAGAGCAAACAGGATGTGGGGCAGAAGGGATGTGACCTGGCAAAGGGCTTTGAGGAATAGCATTAGAGTCCATAATTAATGGATTTGCACAGATTCAAAGGTAAATAAAAATCAGCATCTTTCTGATTCACCCTCTGTAAATCACGACTCGACATTTTGACAGGTAGCTTTGGCATAAGTTGCCTAAACGGCACCGTGATGTGTGTGGCGCGTAGACGCTTACGGGGCCTCTCTCATCCTATTCAAGAGCTCACAGAGTGAGAGGTTTAGGGTTGTATCTTTCCCAGAATAGGCGTGTCGACTATTCCCCTGGCAGTGCTCTGTGAGTCTCACAGTTCATCTCCTTGCTTCTAGGCAGTGCCATGTCTAATCTTTCTCCAGAGATAGATTCTCCAACACATTAAAATATTTTTTCATTACAGAAGTATTTAAACCTCTGCTAATGAGGACCGCTGTCACTAATTCATACACTTTATAGCACTCCACAGTTTAAAAGTCTTGTTCGAAGGCATCACCCCATTTAACCCACACCACCATCTCACGAGAGGACTGGCATCTTCGTTTCACGGGTGAGGTCGCCAAGCCCGAGTCCCATCTGCGTACACATCCTCCATGCAGAAAGGCCTGGAACCTAGACCAGAGGCAGATGGTCACAGGGTCTGCCATCTTGATTATGTGCTCAGCATGGCGACTGGCTTTTGGTTCCGATGTCACTGGGGACGTTCACAGCGAATTTTGCTACCTTTGTGGGTGTGCACCCATTCTCCAGATTTGGAAACCAAGGCCAAAGACTTATCAAGCTTCTAAGTTCAACTACTGAGTTGAAAGAAAAACAGAATGGGTTGACCCTCCTGGAGGATGCATTTAGTGAAAGGCAGACAGAGCGATGATACTCGCCCAACACCCAGATCCCCACACAGACAGGCTGCACGAAAAGGGAAGAGATGGAGGACCGCGTGTCAAGTTGATGAGATTTTTTTTTTCTTCACATTATGTCCATTATTGGCCAAGCAAGCTGAGAGAGAGAGAGAGAGAGAGAGAGAGAGAGAGAGAGAGAGAGAGAGAACGTACAAAATTAAGGTACAGATGTATGGAAACCCCATCTAAATTGTGATTTGTTTTCTGTTCTGTCCTTTGTTTTTTGGGGGATTTTTTGAAATGTGTGCCTTTCTATACTGGAAAAAATATTTTCTAATTTGTAGTATTCAGTGATTGCTTTGGGGAAAAAAAAAAACCCTAAACATTAAGAAAGAGAGGTATTTGCTCTCTGGTTCCTAAACCCAGCATCTCTTCTAAACGACCACAGACTGTTTGCCCATTCTTTTTGTTTTGTTTTGAAACAGAGTCTCAAGTACTTTAAACTTTATGTAGCAAAGGCCAGCCTTGGAGTTCTGAGCTCCTTTCCTCCACCTCCCAAGACCTAAGACTGTAGACATACGCTACCACACCACATTTATGTGGTGCTGGGGACCGAACACAGCAGGGCTTCATGCACACTAGCTGGGCCAGCACCCCACAGCTGAGCCACACCCTATCCCCTCTCAGATGAGCCACACCCAACCCCCCAGCCGAGCCATACCCAACCCCCCAGCTGAGCCACACCCAACTCCCCCTCCCCACTCCCCCCCCCCCCGCAGCTGAGCCACACCTGGGCCCCCCTCAGCTGAGTCTTTCTCATTAGATCTGAGCAGTCTATAAAGCTTGGCAGTGCTCAGATTCCCAGTGCTGTGGTCACTGAAAAAAATGATCTAGAAAAAAATAGCAGAGGCAAATGTTTCTGATGACCTGCTCGGAATGCTAATTTATAGTCAACGTAAAAATGAAGACACACACTTAAAGATCTTTAAGATTTACACACGGGCTGGACCTGGTAGAGCACCCCTTTACTGCCAACTCTCAGGAGGCAGAGGCAGGCGGATCTGTATGGGTCCGAAGCCATGCTGGTCTCTAGGTTTCCAGTGCTGCATGTTGAGATTCTGTCTTGCATTAAAAGCGAGCACCTGCACTGGGAATGAGAGTGGTAGAGTGTTTTAATTCTGCCTAGATAAGCCACTTAAACACTGAAGTGAAGCAAAGAGAACTAAGTGAGGGGGGTGTCGGAACAGCAGGGGTGCTCGGTCTGCAAAGCAAGGGGACACATTTCCAGCCCGGCAGACCTTCTGTTCCTAGTTCATTTCTGAAGCTCTGGAAGGTGGGAGAGCTGGGGCCGTTTGACCCATAGAGCCTCCATAGGCAAGGTAGTTTCTTTTTGTATGTATGATCTCCAGTCCCTTAGTTTTGAATGAACTAACTCTTCAGAGTTTCCAGGCTAATAAGGAACAGGAAGATTTTGACATATACTTTAATTAGTTTGGCACGGACTAAAACAAACAAAGGTATCTCCCTTCGTTATCAGAGGAGCTCTAGCAGGGAGAAAGATGTAGGAGAAAGGCCGTGCCTCGCCAAGCTGTTTATAATAAAGGTTACAGTATTGGCAACCTCGGGAAGGTGGCAAGTGGTACACTGTTAATAGGATATAACCACGTGCAAATTCCTGTGTCCCTTCCTTGCTGATAACATACAGTGCTATGGTGTTTTTATGCAACAATGATGCACACCACATGTGTTTGACAGCGTGAAGAGTGTTTGAGTAAATTAATGAACGATTTCTCTTGCAAAATGAAAGCTATTTCCAGCAGTGACTTTCTGGGTTATAAATGGCAAAGCTTCCCCCTTCCTCTTCCCCTCCCTGTCCCCCTACCTCTCCCTCTCCCCCTCCCCCCTTCCCAAGGACTCTGAAACAGAAAGGTCAAAGTTGAGAAAGATATAACTTGTATCATTTTGGCCTCCTTAACTATTACTAACAAATGCCTCTCTCGGGTTAGAGATGAGCCTTGATTTACAGTGATAGAATCGTGTTCCATAGAACTATTACCAACTGAAAAAAAAAATCACACATTAAGAATCTGTTTACTATACCGAATGTAGCAAACACAGCATGATATGGAGCACTGTTGAGTGTGGGGTGGGGTATGGACAGGGGTTAGCCTTTGTGACCAGTGTGGCAGACTGGGGGTTGCAGCTTGCTGGACGTGGCTCAGTGGGCGAGCATGAGGGTCTGAGACTGGATCCCCAGCCCCCACATAAAACCTGCTGGGCAGTGTCTCTGTAACTCAGCTGGGGCATGGGACAGAGTCAGGAGAATACCAGGGGCTCACCATTCAGCCAATCCCCCTGCATCAGTGAGAGACCCTGAATCCAAATAAGGCAGAGATTAATAGAGGAAGAAAAGTGATAGGAGGGGCACAGCCATGGGCCAGCATACCTATGCACATGCATCTACACATGTGTGTAAACTAAACAAAGCACACACACACACACACACACACACACACACACACACGCACACATTTTAAAAAGCAAAAAAGAAAACAGTTTAAAAGTTATACTATATGAGCTTAACCCAGAGGAAACAAATAAAAATTTTAAATTCTGAATGTGGGAACTGGAGCAATGGCTGCTCTTCCAGGGGACCTGGATTCAATTCCCATCATCCACGTGGTGGATCACAACTGTCTGTTAACTGCAGTCTCAAGGCATATGGTGCCCTCTTCTGGTCACTGAAGGTACTGCAGGCACACGGTACACAGACAAATGCAGGCAAAATACTCATATACATAATATTTTTGGAATGTGCATAATTTTTATATTGATAAAGACAGAGAATTGTAAATCAAACCATCACATATAATGGTTCTTATGTATACTTGAATAGTCCTGGATACTTCTTATTTTTGTTTAGTACCATGGGTTGTGTATAGGTTATATTAAGAATTCAAGTCCAGGCTGGAGCAATGTCACAGATGTTGAGAGCATTCCCTGCCCTTGCAGAGAACCTGGATTTGATTCCCACCACACAGTCAGGCATCTCACAACAGCCTGTATTTCCAGCTTGAGGGGAATCTAGTGCCCTCTTCTGAACTCTCACGGGCTCTTGCACTCACACGTCCACTGACCCCCCAACCCCAAATACACAGTTAAAATAAAATCTTTTTTAAATATTGAAATTTAAAGTCAAGCTTGTAGCATTTTCTTTGGGAATGGTTTGGAAGTGTCCAACACTGGCCTGTGCAGTTTATCTGGCAAACATTAGTCAGTGCCTAAAACGTATCCCGGCACAGGCACACCGGAACAATGGCAGCGCTAAGACATGATCCTTGCCTCTGAGAAGCACGCGGGACAGTTGGGAAGACAGCATGTAAGTTGGCTACTGAGCCATAGCTTTCAAAATGAGCTGAATAAATGCTGTGTGAGTGCGTGGTGAGCAACCGCGCTGGAGGGAGACCCGAGAACCTGAGGATGCTCTGATTTACTTCTTAAAGGAGAGATGGGTGGAGACCTGCTGGTGGGCCCGGGGCTGCATCGTGCTCAGTGTTAGGCAGAAAGCACAAGAAGTGTCTTACATCACACAGACGTGCCATGGCTTTCCCAGGCGGAAACGGGAGACAATGTAGCAAGATCACAAATGCAAATGTCCTTTAGACTTCATGGGTTGCTTCTTCGTGAAGTGTTTTGAGATATATTTTTGTGTGTGCATGTGTGTATGCATGCCTACCTGTAGGTGCACACAGAGGCCGGAAGTCCTAGGAACCTGACTTTGGTCTGCTAGAACAGCAGGTCCTCCCAGCTGCCGAGTCATCTCCCCAGACCCAGGACATATGAGAGTAACTGTGCCTGACGATTTGAAGGGTGTGTACTTCAAGCATGCTTACGAAACAACCAAAACAAACAATAAAATGGCAGAAGGAAAATCAGCTAAGGCACTGCCACACAGGGAAACATTTAAAACCACTACAAGTGCTGTTTAGAAGAATGGCCCTTTAAATTTACAGAAGGGAGGGAGGGAGGGAGAGGATGTGAGGGAGGGAATGGGTGTGAGAGTTTGTGTAGTCTGGAACTCATAATCCTCCTGCCTCCACCTCCAGCGCTAGGATTTCAGGCATATGCCATCACCCTCTTCCTGTTCCCTCTATTGGGTATAAATAGGTTATCAGAGAACATACATGGTGAACAACGCATTTTGAAATACACATCTCTGTGTGCATACAAAGAATGCATATCACCAAAATATTTTGGCATATTCTCGTTTCATGTATGGGTATCCCACATTTGTATTATCTTGTGATTCAGAAACTGAAAGCTGTGTCTTCCGGGGTTCCCAAAAATGTGCACATCTTCAGAATCAGAAGTTTGGGTTCCAGGGATCTGTTCTAAGGAAATAAGCTAATAAGGCTCCCAGAGCATCAGGTGACCGGCTGAGCCCAACTGCTTAATTACGTGCGATTGGTTTAATGAATTACAGTGCGGCCTCGTGATGGAATACCCTGCAGCCATTAAAAACCAGGTTGTCAGTGGAGGAACCATTACTGTCATCAGAGAACGTTCGTGATCTATGAAAGGCAGAACAGCACAGAGCAGGACGGCCAAGATGTTCGTGGGCTGGGGTTTTCGGACTGTGTTCTGAGCGGGGCTTCGTGGGTTCTAGGATTATGGAGGTTTTTTTTTTTTTTTTTTGTGCTTTTCTGCATTTTCCTAAGTTTGATGTTTTCAGTGTATTGATTTAAAAAAAAAACAAAACAAGAAGCCATGTTGGTCATAGGACAGGGTGGTCCAGGCCTTTCTTTAATCCCAGAATGCAAGGAGATAGGATCGGCAGATCTCTGTGCGTTTGAAGCCACCCCGGACTACCAAGCAGGCTCAGGGTCAGGCAGGAATATACAGGGAGACCCTGTCTTAACAAACAAGCAAACAGCAAAATGCAGAGGGGGGCATCATGGGTAGCTTTCTGTTTTAGATGAGTGTGCCACAAGTTGAGGCAGGAAGTCTCGACTGCCGTCTGCACGGGAGGGCCCACATGGCCTGAGGACCCATAAGAGCAGACGACAGGCTCAGGGCGTGCTTAGCAAAGATCAAGATAATACGCCAGCTTGCTAGACAGGCTTCCCTGTCCTGTCTGTGAATCAGAGGAGGAGGTGAGAATTTGCCCCTGGTCAGGGTTGCCCACAGGTTTCTCCTTTGTTATCTCTCTTTCGGGTGGGCCCTTATGTCTGCCCCTGTAGTTGTTTGTTTGTTTGTCATTCTGAAGATTGGTCCCAGGGCTTTGAGCTCTACCCCTGAGCTCCACTCCCAGACATTATGAGGTCTTTCTCCAAGGTAACGATGAGGTCTGATTCAACTTCATGTTCTCCCTCTTTGAGCCACCAGCATCGTCCTCTGGCCTCCACATACAAACTTGCACAACACACATGTACCCACATACTCATGTGCACTCACACACATGCACACAGGATATAAAAATGAATAAGTGAATGAATGAATGAATGAAGTCAATGATTTGGTGCTTTCTATGATAAAGCCTTGAATTCTTTGCCTTATTAGTCCCAAGCCATTAAACTAATGTCTTCAAGGATCACTTTCTAATCACCTAAGAGGAAAACTAATCTCTTTCTCCCTCAGTTTAGTGTCCAGAAGCCACTAAGTATAATGTGGATTCTGTGAATAAAATATTTCACATGCATTTTCAGCACTGAAAAATATGTTAACTCTGTTGGTTTACCCGTCATTTCTACAAGTCTCTTGACGCTGTTTCCTGAGATACTCTTGCAGTTTACCCCAGTTAACTTGGTTATTTTTTTTCTTATTTCTGGCTTTGTTTTTTCATCGCCTGAAAACTTTACTTTTCCACTGTCCCTCTTCTCCACTGTCCTGACAGGCTCTGCCAAGGGTTTCCCAGCATCCCAGCCACCCAGCATCCCAGCCACCCAGCATCCCAACATCCCAGCATCCCAGCATCCCAGCATCCCAGCATCCCAGCATCCCAGCATCCCAGCATCCCAGCCACCCAGCCACCCAGCATCCCAGCATCCCAGCATCCCAGCCACCCAGCATCCCAGCATCCCAGCATCCCAGCCACCCAGCATCCCAGCATCCCAGCCACCCAGCCACCCAGCATCCCAGCATCCCAGCCACCCAGCATCCCAGCATCCCAGCATCCCAGCCACCCAGCATCCCAGCATCCCAGCCACCCAGCATCCCAGCATCCCAGCCACCCAGCATCCCAGCATCCCAGCCACCCAGCATCCCAGCATCCCAGTATCCCAGCATCCCAGCATCCCAGCCACCCAGCATCCCAGCCACCCAGCATCCCAACATCCCAGCATCCCAGCATCCCAGCATCCCAGCATCCCAGCCACCCAGCATCCCAGCATCCCAGCATCCCAGCATCCCAGCCACCCAGCATCCCAGCATCCCAGCATCCCAGCCACCCAGCATCCCAGCATCCCAGCCACCCAGCCACCCAGCATCCCAGCATCCCAGCCACCCAGCATCCCAGCATCCCAGCATCCCAGCCACCCAGCATCCCAGCATCCCAGCCACCCAGCATCCCAGCATCCCAGCATCCCAGCCACCCAGCATCCCAGCATCCCAGCCACCCAGCCACCCAGCATCCCAGCATCCCAGCCACCCAGCATCCCAGCCACCCAGCCACCCAGCATCCCAGCATCCCAGCATCCCAGCCACCCAGCATCCCAGCATCCCAGCATCCCAGCCACCCAGCATCCCAGCATCCCAGCCACCCAGCCACCCAGCATCCCAGCATCCCAGCCACCCAGCATCCCAGCATCCCAGCATCCCAGCCACCCAGCATCCCAGCCACCCAGCCACCCAGCATCCCAGCATCCCAGCATCCCAGCCACCCAGCATCCCAGCATCCCAGCATCCCAGCCACCCAGCATCCCAGCATCCCAGCCACCCAGCCACCCAGCATCCCAGCATCCCAGCCACCCAGCATCCCAGCATCCCAGCATCCCAGCATCCCAGCATCCCAGCCACCCAGCCACCCAGCATCCCAGCATCCCAGCATCCCAGCATCCCAGCCACCCAGCATCCCAGCATCCCAGCATCCCAGCCACCCAGCATCCCAGCATCCCAGCCACCCAGCATCCCAGCATCCCAGCCACCCAGCATCCCAGCATCCCAGCCACCCAGCATCCCAGCATCCCAGCCACCCAGCATCCCAGCATCCCAGCCACCCAGCATCCCAGCATCCCAGCCACCCAGCATCCCAGCATCCCAGTATCCCAGCATCCCAGCATCCCAGCCACCCAGCATCCCAGCATCCCAGCCACCCAGCATCCCAGCATCCCAGCATCCCAGCCACCCAGCATCCCAGCATCCCAGCATCCCAGCCACCCAGCATCCCAGCATCCCAGCCACCCAGCATCCCACCCACCCAGCATCCCAGCATCTGTTCTCCCACGTTTCTCACACACTGAACCCTGATTCTGTATAGAGCTTAAAACAGTTTCTTCTGAGACAAACTTACACAAAGGTGGCCACAAAGTCCAGGTCTGGGCTTCCAAGTGTCAGGTGACATCACCAGAGAAATCATACTTCAAAAAATAAGAAAGCTACAGAGAAGCTCAAAAGGCTTCCTTGGGTGGAGTGTGGCTTGCGTGTGACTGGACTGTGGAACAACAGATGGGAGCAGTAGACAGCGCTGTGACAGGTGGGGATGGGTTGTGACGACTGACCTTTACTGTGTAGATGGTAGGTGACTGGATTCCTTTGTTTTTGGTCATCGATTGGCATGTTCAGGTCTATGATTTGGGTTGAAGATGGGCCTAGAAACTAGCATGAGAGCTGTTGCCATGGTATCCATGAACAATGGTAGGGCCTCCTCTTAGAGAGAGAGAGAGAGAGAGAGAGAGAGAGAGAGAGGGAGGGAGAGAGAGAGAGAGAGAGTGTTTCACCTTTGAAAATGATGGGCCAGAGGATAAGCTAGATGCTGACAACCGTCTTGACTCACTATTCCTAAAGATCCTTTAAAGTAGGGCATCTCCGTCTTCAGTGAGTTACATATTTATATTTAGGAGCCTAAACCATCAACCCAGTTGGTGTCTTGAGGGACCATCCTCGGCCTTTCAGGGAACAGAAAACCAACCCGTGAAGGGCTGTTTCTGTGCTCCGTCTGGATTATTAATGACCTAAGTGCCTGACTTTTTCTCCTCCACATTCTGCCCTGGTTGGCCAGATGACCTCATAGCATCATGAGGAAAGACGAGCAAACCAAGAACTTCTGGAACTTCATAGGCCAAGGTCTCACCCTGTGGACGTCAGCCTCAGTGCAGGTGGCTGTGCCTGAGACTCACCGATCCACTAGAAAGAGAAAGCAGTGGACGGCTTCTACAATCACCGTCCTCCCTCCCTCCCTCCCTGGCCGGAATGATAACAGCTAATGAGAGTTTTGACATCTCTGTGAATTTTACTCATTATCCCCCCTTTACCTGCTGTTATTACTGATAACAAGAAATGGGTTGTTTTTTTTCCAACGAAGGCTTCCGTTATTTTCAATCCGCGTGTCTCCTTTACCTTTGTAAGATTTTTAAGAGAGCCTTAGTATATTTTCTAGACTGCAGCAATTATAATAATTCTGAAGAGTTACACAATTCAGGCCAGATAACCAAACATTCTTGGTTTGCTGAACAATTAGGCGTTTACTAGGTTATACGTTTCCATGGCAACCTTGTTTCTAGCATAGTAAACACGTTGACTTCCGAAAGGGCTCCCTTGTTTACAAAATACCAGTTTAATTTAAAGATAATATTATTGATTTATTGTAGCTTCCAGAATTGACTTAGAGGCTTCCTAAAGTACACAAAGAACCAATAAGTTCATTTATTTACACTTTGGGGTTTTCTGGTGACATGCTCTTGAATTATTTCCTGGTTATTTGTGGTTCGCAAGAGACTGTTTCTCGCTGTAATAGACACCACTGATAGGAAGTGTGTGCTCTTTTCCTTTTGGCTTTATTCTTGCTCCTGGGTTGTCAAGTGTCTCCTCAGTAGAATACCCTGGCTGTTTTGTGCCTCCGTGTTGGGTTTTTTTTCTGTCTGTTGATTACTAGAATAACCACCGTCATTTGGATCCTAAGACACTGTGGAGAGCTGCGGAGTTCCTAACGGTGAGACAGCCTTTGGGTCGTTGGAAGTGAACCCTGAAAGGGCACTGCGGGACCCTAGCCATGGGGTGAGACTTCCTGTTCTACCTCACACCCCTGCTATGGCAGACTCACAGCAATGGAAGGCAACTGACCTTGGACTGAACCTGCTAACACTGCGAGCCTGGGATTCTCTCCCTCTCAGAGGGCACGTGTACCCCTGTATGAATGAACATTCATGGCGTGAGTACAGCCATGAGAAGGATGCCGGTGCTTCAAACTCGTGGGACTGGCAAGGCCTTCCCGTGGTCTGAACCTGGATGCTGACTAGACATTGGCCAGTAGCTAAAATTAGAATGTGTAAAACATACTGGCTACAGCCCCCTTCACCTCAATCCAGGGTCATAACCCCCCCATTGGTAACCCAACACCTTATTCATGTTGTATACAATAGACCTAGAGAGGATCCAGGTTGCTGGTTTGTCCCCCTATGAGTAAACTCCCACCCAGATCCAATTTTAAGTGACTCATGTCTTTTTTAAAAAAATTTATAGATTCATCTATATAATTATTTTATGCACATGAGCATTTTGTCTGCATGCGTGTATGGTGCACCATGTATGTGCCAGGTGCCCACAGAGGCAAGAAGAGGGCTTTGGGTGCCCTGGGACTGGAGTTACAGACAGTTGTGAGCCAGTGTGTGGGTTCTGGGAATTGAACCCTTGTCCTTTGCCAGAGCCAGCAAATGCTCTTTCCAGTGAACCAACTCTCCAGCCCATGCCTGTCACTCTCAGATAGGTTTCCAGGACCCAGCCACACAGGATGTGACACCTCTCCCCCTTCTTTTTTTTTTTTTTTTTTTTGGTTCTTTTTTTTTTTTCGGAGCTGGGGACCGAACTCAGGGCCTTGCGCTTCCTAGGTAAGCGCTCTACCACTGAGCTAAATCCCCAGCCCCTACCTCTCCCCCTTCTGACTTGTATGTGACAGCCTTACCCTCCAAAGTTAGCCTAGAATTCACTATGGAGTCCAGGCTGGTTTCTAACCTAGAGAGATCCTTCTACTTCAGCTTCCCAAATCCTGGATTACAGGCGTGAGCTGCTGTGCCTCACTGACCTTTTCTCTTTATAGCCAGATTGTCTCCTTCATTTGTTATAGCATCGGAAGCCAACTGAGCACAAGAATCATGGGGTTATTGGTTCATCTTGCAGGCGATTTCCATAGAAAGGATATTTTAGCTTTCTTACCACACCATCCAGATTTTCATTAAAAGTGCAGAATCACCCCAAAATCAGTATTTGTAATTTTAATGATGTTATTCCAACGAAGCCAGGGGAGAGCATTTGATTTCCAGCACCCACATGCTCTCTCACACACACTGTCCACAGTACACCGGGAGAGACGGTTGGCTTCTGCAAGCTCCTCATCATGTGCCGGGTAGGGAAGAGGCTGCCCTATTCTTTCAGATTAGACTAGGTGTGATTCTCAAGCGGTCTGCTCCAGGGGAGTGGGAAGCACTTATCGGATAAGGGGACATCTCCCTCTGCAGGTAAGAGGACCTTGAAATTTGTGGCTGAGGTACTTCTGCCCTAGACATATGTCCCCCAGGAACCAAAATGTGCTGAAGTACAGCTCTGACAAGCTGCCTTCGTCACTTTGGTCTGTTTCTTTTATTTTGCTCTCTCTGAGAACCATCAAGAGCAGGCCCCCACTATGAATACTTACTCCTTCATTCAAACGTTAAAGGTTTGGGTTTTGGGGGGCCAGTGAGATGGCTAGGTGACTGAAGGAGCTTGCCACCAAACCTGACAGCCTAAGTTCAGCCTCTGGGGTTCACACAGTGTAGGGAGAGAACTAACTCTCACAAGTTGTCCTCTGAGCTCAGGGTGTTTGTGCACTGTGGTGCCCCACCCCCCAAATAAATAAACAAATGAATGAATAAATAAATAAATAAATGTAATTTTAAAACTTTAAAAAGTAAATATTTTTGAATTTTTTCCACCTTAAAATGTCATTGACGGGGTTGGGGATTTAGCTCAGTGGTAGAGCGCTTGCCTAGGAAGCGCAAGGCCCTGGGTTCGGTCCCCAGCTCCGAAAAAAAAAAAAAAAAAAAGAACCAAAAAAAAAAAATGTCATTGACATTAAATTCAGAGTGCTCATTACTTGATCTCGAAACTAATAGTTTAAACCTTAATTTCAGGGCTGAGGATGTAGCTCAGTGGTAGAACTCTTGGCTTGCTGTGTGAGGCCCTAATGCTGCCAGTAAGAAATTAAGTTTAAAAATTTAAATCTTAATATTTAAAGAAGTAAGGATTTTTGTAAGAGCAGTCGCCGGGGCAAATCCAGCCCTTTGTGCTATACCTTCAGGGCGCGATATGAGCAGTGGTGACAGCAAATTGTGTAAGTGGTTTAGTGTGTCAGAAAAGCCAACTGAATGGAGATAGCAGCTTGATGTCATTTTAACCTCTTCAGTGGGCCACCCAGCATGAAATCAGCCTCCACTTTGGGTAGAAGAGAATTGCCATCTGAGGTTAAACAGAAGCGATGCGCTTGATACAGTGTTGCCCCATTAGGTGTGTTATTGGGTTTGAGTTGGAGAGAGTGTAGATCTTCTCTCAGAACATCTGTTCACTGTCAGGGCAGCTTGGCAGAAGGGATGGACCAGTGGTCTGTTTCAACCGGGCTGCTCCCATATAAGGAATACAGAACCACACGGGTCCTGCCCCTCTGGAAATACAGTGTTGTATTTAAAATCTAGAACCACTGTCTTTGATGCTTATCTTACGTTTCCTGTTGCCATGGCATCTTTTATAGCATTTTGCTTTCTAAGCGCTCTTTTCTCTCTCTCTCTCTCTCTGTGGTGTGTGTGTGTGTGTGTGTGTGTGTGTGTGTGTGTGTGTGTGTGTGTTTCTCTGTAGCTCTGTCTCTGTCTCTGTGTCTCTGTATCTGCCTCTCTCTGTGTCTCTGAGTCTCTGTGTCTCTGTCTGTCTCTGTGTCTCTCTGTCTGCCTGTCTGTGTCTGTCTGTCTTTCTCTCTGTGTATATTGCTGGAGATAACACTTGGATTTTGAGTACCCTAGCTAAGTGTTCTGCCACTGAACTGTTCTATTTTATTGATGCTCGTATTTGGAGTTATTTCCCCCCAGACCTGTTGACTGCTGCACACCACCCCAACTGAATCCACTTCGCTCTCAAATCACTTCTCTTTCCACCTGTATACCACTCTTGTTGCTTTCCTGTTTTTTTTTCTTAACTTCTAAGATACTTTCTAAGTCAATGTCTCATGAAAGTTTAACTTTTATTCTGTCGTTAGATGTTAATATCCAACAAAACACCTAAGAATCCTGGGGAAGAAAACCTAGATTCCTTTTTAAATTTTGGAGATTTTGTTTCTTCTTGTCTATTCATTTGGGTATTCCGCCTGCCTGTGTAGCACTCTGAGTAGTGCCCACAGAAGCCAAGAGAGGGCGTCAGATCCACGGGATTTGAGTTAAAGATGGTTGTGAGTCACCGTGTGGGTGCTGTCAATCATCCCTGCCCTGCGGCTAAATTCTTACATGAGTTATTCAGAGATCTGAAGTTCTTGAATTCATTTCCTTCTGTTGACAGACACAGATTTTCAGATGCAGAAATACTAAAGGGGTTATCCATTATCCCTTTTTCAAGTTTTAATTTTGATGTGTGAAAATTATTCATATCTATCTACACACACACACGAATTTCTTTTAAAAAGATTTTTAAATGGACATTTTATATGATCAGTATAGTAGTCTGAGTATAGAATTATGCTGAATCAAACTTTGCACACTTTTATTTTCCCATCTCTAAAATTGCTCACACTGCATAGTGATTCCTTAATCTAGTTCAATACTATATATGTACATATACATATATGTATACTTTATATATGTATATATTTATATCTGTGTCTATTAATATAACATTAATAGAATATAATAAATATGAAACAATTATAAATATATAAGATATGCATATATATAAATTATTATGTAGACACTGTGTTTGTGATAGTTCCACTTCTTTGGGGGAACTGACCTCTGAAGAAGGGACGGGGGTCAATGTAACGTGTTTAGTCTCTTTTGTGTTCATGCCTTTATCATCCCAACATTGAGACAGTTTCTCCCTCTATGGTCACATGAGGAATTGGCCATTTCTCATAACTTTGTTTCCAGGGGGAGTCCTTTTTCTTCATTCAGCCTTGTCAACCGATGACTGCCCATGAGCATCCGTCTGAGTGTAGAATCAGGGCTCATCAGTCAGTGTGGCTCCGAGGGGCTAGCATCCTGCATGAGTAGGCCAGCCCCAGTTTGTCATGGCCAGGATGTCCTGTCAGCTGTGCCTGTGGTCCAAGGCTGGGGCACCTGCTGCATGCTGGATACGGTGGAGGAGAAGAGAAAAGATCAGAGTAGAATTTCTCCCATAAAGGCTAGTAAGGGAGATATGCAAATGAGCATGATCGGAAAGAAACAGTGACAGGTTGTGAGGGAGATGTTGGAAATGTTAGGAAAGTTGAGAGAAATAGAGAAAGCTGCACTCTAACTGTCTCTGGTGGATAGTGTCTCTCGGAGTGGAGCTCTCATCATGGGTGTCCACTCAAGGTTCATCTTCCAGAGAACAAGTAGACTGTGGTCACTTTAAATAGTCTCCGTTCCTCGTGTATCATTGGAGGTCCTAACAATGTCCCAGACCTGAGATTTAGCTGTTAAAAGTGCAAAGGTGAAAACCAACCAAACACTCGATTCAGAGAGCTGAAATTAACATGGGGTTTCGTGGCTGAGGTTAAATAAGTGAAACAAAGTGTTGGGAAGTAAGGTTGAAGACATAAACAGGACTAAACCATCGAGCATCTTTTTTAAGCCATTTTGTTTTGAATACTGTAGGAAGCAACTATAGTGGGCGACTGGCATGCTGCATTTTATATTTCTAAAAGATTTCTCTAATTGTTATTGTTATTGATTTATAGAACTCACCTTTATGGAAGGTTAGGGATAACAGAGGGGACTCAGACACCCAAGTGAGGCATCCTGGGTGATCCAGGACACATGACAATATGTATGTAGAACCTATGTGTGTGGGAGAACAGTACAGGTCACTATAATAATAATGGATTGTTAGTAGTGTGCACGCCACAGATATATAATCATATACATGATTTGTCAATTTGTAAATCATACATATGACATGTCAGTTTCTATATACATGTGTGAGAGACTCTAATGAAGAATTTGTAATTGAAGTGACCCTTCTGTAAGAGTTTGAGAATGATCGTGCTCTGTAAGAAGTGATAGTGGCTGTTGGCTGGCTTTTCTTTGGAAATTATAATAATTATTTTTGTGCTTTTATTTCTTTTCTTATCACTAGGTAGCAGTGGCTCTTCTTGACATAAAAATGAGTGTGCACAGGCAAGCACACGTGCACATTTGCATATAATTTCAGAGGTCCTCAGATACCATATTGGGAATCTCTACTGTAGAAGATTATTCACAGTTCCAGCCCCGGGGATATAGAGGTTTATTTTTTGGGTTTTGCTGTTGTTGTTGTTTATTTTTAACTGAATACCTTATAGGGTTTCTATACGTTTGTATCCATGCCAAAATCATTATGTGAATACATATTTCCAATTGACACCCCAGTCCTGAAATCTAGGATCGCAAGGGAGAAAAGTTTCTTTCAGTTAAATTTGCTCTCCCTCGATTTGTCACTAAACTATCTCCAGGCTCAGAATAAATGATGTCAAAGGCTGAATCTCTCTCAGAGATTGGACACTCTACCTCATTTCTCCACGTCCCACTATATTAATATATGTGGAGAAAAGTCCTTATGGTAACCAAACAAGAATGAGAAACATTGTTTCAAAGTCAATGATGTACTTTTAACAGGGACACCCCCACCCCACCCCCCACCCCGGGCCATCTGGCTGTGGGTCTCCATCCTCCCTTCCTTCAGGCCCTTAGGAACAGAGACCTTGCATTCTCAAGCCTTCTTCAGAATTCTCTAAGTTGGTTTTGTACTTTCCCAAGTGAAAGAACCAGAACCGGTTTGGATGCCTTCTTTTAGAACTCTATCTAATGGTCCTGGATCACGGGGCTCTCTCCTGCTTATTTTGGGATGCCTGGGCATAAGATGTCATCACAGGATGAATAGCCACAGATGATGTCACAGTCCTCCACCCTTCTTAAAGGCTTACCTCAGCGCACACAGATAAATTCCTACCTTAGCAAGTTCGGCCACACACCTCTTTTTCCCCTTTTACATTTGCTTGGGACCTTGGATTAAAAGTCCATTCAAAATTATCTGGCAAAAATAGAATTCAGCAGAGTGCTCCACTGTGGTGATCAGATGAAAAATTACTTTTTTTTTTCAAAAAAAGTCTAATTTTTGAATAGGAGCAACGGTTCCAACAAGAACAGGTAATTTGACGTCACACATGTGTCACCCTTAGCCTATAAGAGACTTAATATTTGGAGAGGCAGCAGTGGTCTTAGGTAGAAATGACAAAAAGAAAATCAGCTCATTTCATCTGGGAGAGAACATGGAGTGTGTATTTTGAGGGACCTTAAAGAAGTCTGAAGAGTCTCTTCTTAACTCAAAGGTTTTTGTGATTCATCTAACTTTTTTCAGTAGCTTAAGGCAAGATAATGGAAGCCCATTGTGATTTCTTTTTCTTCTTTAGAAAAAAAAATTAACTCCAAGTAGAAACCCAAACCCCTTTTAAAGATCGGTTGAAGTGGTTATCGGCTCCGAGATTGTGCTTAAATCACACATTTTATTTTGAAGAATGTGTTCTCTGACTTAAGCTTTCTTAGTAAAGTTTTGGCTCGGGCTGTTATAATAAACTCAGGAAGCCGCCACTGCCCCAGCCGCTTTGCACAAATGCCCATTTGAAGAAAGAGACTCCCCTGTAGTCGAATTTGATTATACTGACTGTGGGCGCTGCCCGGGACCACTTCATCATGGAAAGTTGGTAAAGTATTAGGGGGAAATTCTGAACTGTAGTAGATTGATCCTAAAACTCATCTCAGAGCCCTGAGGGAACTTTCTGGCCTCCTGTCTTTAATCACCTCAGATTTATTCCCAGAAAAGACAAGGGTGGATGACAACTTTCTAATGCAAAGTCAGTCTTTAGGGTTTTGCTGCTGTCGCTGCTGTCGCTGCTGCTGTCGCTCTTGCTGTTGTTGTTGTTGTTGTCGTTGTCATTGTTGTTTAAAAATGGCACTTTGAACGTGTAGTGCACAATGCATTGGAAGGTCTGTTGCCTAGCAACCGAGGGGGCATTGTTGAAGTTGAAGGGGAAAGACAGAACATGTTTTATGATAATTAGAATAAAAATTGAATATCAGAACTTCACGGGTCAGCTTCTGCTCACGCAGTTAGCTCTCACCTTGCAAAGAAAGGGATGTATCAGATAATTAGGTCAAATCAATGATTATATATCTTTAACTCAAGTGGAAGGGGCTGTAATTGTGATGAAATTTGTCTGAAGGGGAACGCATGGGGAATCTTGTCAAAGGTCACGAGTTCAAAGGGGAAACTAAGTTCAAGGTTCGGTTCCTGTTCACACACCCTCACCAGCAGTGCATAACAAGAGGCTAAAAGACCGATATTTCTATAAACAAGTTAACTCATCTTCTGGAAGCAGAGTCTGTCTGCCTCAGTCACACCCCTTTAGTGACAGGGAATTAAAGCAGCTGTGCCTCCTCCTCACTGGGACATTTTCCCCTGTGTGGCCCTGTTCCTGTGTGTCAGTGTCTGACGCTTTGTTACTGGTCACATACAAGGCGTCCTGCCACACGGGATGCAAAGACACAGCCAGGACATCACAGGGCCACACGTCCTACTGCAATGCCCTGACCTGGTTACAAGAGAGATGATCAGAAGCAAGCTGGAGTCAGAGGGAGACAGCTAGGAAAGCTACCTGAATATTCTCTCTCTCTCTCTTTCTCTCTCTCTCTCTCTCTCTCTCTCTCTCTCTCTCTCTCTCTCTCAGTTTCCCCTTAAACTTGACAAAGTGGAACCAAAATTCACCCTTGTCTTGGACATTCTTGTGAAACAAAGGCTCCCTTTTAATGCTTGTAGAACTTCCATTAAGGTTGGCTGTAAACTCTTGTGTGGGATTAAAAAAAGACAGACAGACAGACAGACAGACAGACAGACAGAGGAAGAAAGAAAGAAATGAAGGAAGGAAGAATGAAGGAAAGAAAAAAGAAAGAAAGAAGATCTGCCCCCCTTCTTTTCTTTACCCTGGTGTAATTTTTAAAGGGGAAACAGTAAGAATGGTGGTACAGCATCCAGAGTGAAAGGAGTCCTGGTGGAGGTGACAAGGCCCTTTAAACATGCTGGAGTTCCAAGAGTCATCTCAATACATTACACTCTGTAAAACAGTCGTAGGAAGTATTCTGTGGGAGAAATACGTACTAGACAGAGTGCACAGTTGCTTTAAGGGAACCAAAAAGTTCTTGCAGCTGCTCAACCATTTTACTCTAGCATGTTTCAAACTGCAGTTCATGTAACGACCTTATTACTGGGCGCAAACCAAGGAGTGCAACTAGTAACAAAAGATGTTTTTCCACCCCACACTGGGGCTCGTGTGTGTGGACAGGTGACAACCCACACCCCCAAGGACCCACCCGACCAAGCTGGGATAATGGCCCGGATATTGCTTTAATGTTAAGGGTGATTCATGAAGCACAATGTAGAGATATTTCAAATATAAACACGAACAATCAAACCCCGGTTGCTTCTGTCTTCCTCTGAAAGATTTTCAAAGAAATAAACTCCTGCTATAAAGCAGGACAAGAAAGGCATTTGATGAAAGTCTGCCCATATTTTTGCTCATGAATTTCCTTGTATTTATCACGTCCGCTGCTTGGATGGGCTTATTATCCTGGGGTTTCTTCACGAACAGCTCTGTCTTTCTGTCAGACTCTATGCGTTTTCTGTCTGTAAACTCTAAGGTACTTGCTGAATTTTAAAGAGAAAGGAGAAAGAAGACAAGGAAGGGGGAAGAAAACATCCTCTCTGATTCAGACTGTGATTGGTAAACTACTTTGGAATAAACATGAGGAGAGGAGACAGGTGCCTCCCGTAACTGAATGGGTTGGGAGGGAGGGCTAAGGGCTGGGGCAGTTCACACTTTGGTTAAACTCTTACAACTGAAAATTCCACCCCAGTAAAATCCAGAAGTTCAAGGAACAACATCGCCGTGATATTAACGACCTCCGGAGGGCATCTAGAGTTCAGAGTTCACCCTCTATTTACAACATACTCTGCGGCTGTCCCACCTCCTACGCCTCGCTTTAAAGGGGGGTGATTATTTAGGACATCGTGACAGTCAGCCCGGCTGATTTTTATACAGAAACAGAGACACTGGGAAATATAACAGTTGAGTATTAGGAGTGGATAAAACGGGGTGGTGGTGGGGGGGACCCAATCTTAGGAGAAGATATCCCCCGAACAGTTCAAAGTTCACTCTTTGTTCACACAGAATGAAAAGTCTCCGGCTATCAGGTATTTAAACCCAAATCAGCAGTTCCATATCCGTAACCTGAGCCGGGTGTTCCTCCACCTAATGGCCACGCCGCTGTCATTTGCTGCGAGTCGGGTGACAATCGATTTGTACTCCGAGACGGGAACAGATGGGCTTTCATTGTGAGACTCCGCCTGTATGCAAATGTGAACGGAGTTTCACCCGATCCAGGGGTCTGACCTGACCGTGCACATGCATTTACTCAACGTGGCTCAGCCTGGGGGGGGCGGCGAAGGGGGAATAAAAAATGGCAATCGGATAGTACCAGCGGCAGGTCAAGTTTACCATCCGTCTTTCAGCGGGACCGAGATGGCAACACAGTTATTTAGTTTCAGTGTTGATGTGCGTTGCAATAAACTCCATCATTTCACCTGTTTATGAACCCGGCCTCGTATGAGAATCTCTGTGAATTCAAACAAAGCTGGCAATCAACCCTCTTGTTTCCAGCAGAATTGGGGGTAGGGGGTGGGTCGTGGACTTTAAAGATAAATAAAAATAAATAAATAAAGCAAGCATCCTTGTATTTCCCCACCCCCACCCCACCCCATCTTCACGTGCATAAATCAATATTCCTCTCCTTCTGGCTCCTTTTATCCCTTACACTGACTTTATTAATTTCTTATTTGGAGGAAACAAAATACATTCCCCCCCCCTTCCACCCCCAAAACGCTCTTCATTTCAAATGAAGAAATATGATTATTAATGTCAGAATAAACAGCCGGCATTTTAGATGTCAATTAACTGGGTTTTTTTTCCATGTACACAGCAATGTAGGTCTCTAATAAATCTTACAATTAAATGTGCAGCCCTTCATTAGAGTGGAAATATGAACAGCTGTAATCATACACGTTCTATGGACAGAGAGAAATCTGGTTCCGTTTGTAATTCTTCATGTCGGGAAAGAATGAGAGACTTGGAGCCATGATTACCTTCATAACTGTGGGCTTTTTAAACTTCCCATGTACAGGATAACAAGCCAGTGTCTCTGACTTGGGGGGTCTAACAGCAGTGATTTGCCTCTATTTTCTTCTCTCATGAAAGTAAATTTCTCTTGGGAAACATATAAGCCTTTGGCTAGAAAACCCATAGGACAAATACCCCCAAAGTGAGCCAAATAACGGATTGCTGCCCGCTTTGGCACAGCTGTTCATGGACGGGTTCTGTTAACTGATGCCTAGGACTGGCGTTAGTCAAGCTAGGGAGGGGGGGGTGGGGAGTTGCTAGGACTATAAAGAAAGTTGAGACATTCCGCAAAAACTCCTTCTGGCAACAACAGCAAAACACAAAACAAAACAAAACAAAACAAAACACTGCTTCTAGCCACCCAGGAGCTTTGCCAGAATAGAAAGGGAGTCTTCTGAAGTTATGTCGGCGCAAGTACAGGCAAAACCAAGATGAGAGTCCTTCAAAAGCAAGGTGCTAAGCTGTCTCTCCATACAGATGCCTCTCCACTTACTCTGACCTCACTGGGGCAGCATACAGAAGCGGTTCTCAAGAGTTAGGCTTGAAATAATTCCAAGGAGAAATGGTCAGGACCTGGGCTAGCATTTGTCTGCCAGGCACTCGGAGTAGCTGACAGGGATAATAAGGAGTGAGGAGTTGTATGACAAACATTAAAAACTGTCCTACTGCGCTCCATGGCTATTGAACATTGATTCAATTACCTTGCATGGTCTCTGAATATGTATTTCAAAATCGATGGGAGGCTCTAAAATACCATGTATGTAGACATACATGTATATATACACGTACCAACACACATGTATTTATATCTCTGTCACCTAGATCTTTCCTTATACAAAGATTTATGTGAATGCAGGATTTCGTGCCCGCATAAACCTTACCTAGTGGTTGAATTATGAGAAGACAGTTTAAGTTAAGGAGATCATGTATACCTTTTGAAAATTTACTGCAGAATTGTCAAGGCAGTGCCTAACAGGGTATTCAAAATGTTTATTTACATTACAAGCAAGGAACTCCTATGCTTAAAGTTTAACAAGAAGCTTAACAAGTCATGTTCTGGCATTAGGAAGATTCCAGAGACTTAAAAAAAAAACGGGAAATGAAAATGTTTGCAATATAAATACTGTAGCCGAATTGTTGAAAACATTATATATAGCTATTTACTGAGATGGTGCATTTTTCTAAGCTATTATCTGAAACAAACTTCAGCTGTGGAAATCAGTTTCTTTTGTAAGTAATGCATTGAAAGAGAAGCCATGAATTGAGAGAAAGTGCTTACATTTTATTTTATTTATTTTATTTTTTTATTTATTTTGAGGAAGAAAAATCCCACACACCATCAGTCAGTCTCTTGACAGCTTTCAGGCATCTAGAAAATGCTGTACTTCCTGTCCTTGTGAAATCCACGAACGCTCTTTTAGCTTGAACAACTGTGACTCAAAAGTACTTGTAAACAAGAAGGGGCTGAGCTCAAGTCAGTATTCAACTGCTCATCTGGCTCTCGTGTGTCAAGAACTCTTGCAAGTGCTTTCTGTGTATTAACTCAGTCAATCTAGGCATAGATGAGCAGGCCCCATTTTTAACTCCGTCTTACAGATGGGGAAAATGTAGCTTTACTCAAACGATGGCTCCCCTTGAGATTGGAGGATGGTACGTGTGAGAATTAGGGCCTCCTTTCTGGAAAGACCTTCTACATAATTAGATGAATGGTTCGTCGCTCCGTGCCCATTTTGGCTGTGGAAAGAGATGATGGTGTCTGTAAAAGCCCTATCTACGTACGAGCTGGGCAACCTGTCTGGGAGGCCAGAAGGAGGGAGCATTGCAGCTGAAGGAAGAAAATCGAAGGGTGGTTTGTGTTCCTTTTGAAGTTTGTGTATTTAGAGGTAGCTGCGCTTGGCCCATGGTGTGATGCAGGGACCCCTAGGACCGTGCCACAAATCCTTAAGATGCCCCATGAAGAGGGTTATCAGAAGCAGAGTAACAGGGCGCATTCGTTTTAAATTTGACCTTGTTCCAGCTTACCGCCATATTCCTAGTCAACAAAATGAGGTCCCTCTGGAGCACTTCGTTATTTTCCTTATTTATGCTAATGCTAGCTCGGCTGTACCTTTGGAAAGATGGCTGAAGAGAAATTAAGCAGAACTTAAGGGCCTTCTTCCTCCTCCTCTCTTTAAATAACCTTTCGGAACCATAACTTAGTGTGCCAAAGACTGGCTTGCGAGCCATTGGGTTCAAAATGAAAAGCACGGTACTAACAGTTCATAATTAGCTTCCTCACCCTGTCTGCCTGAAGCGCTCAGCAGAGGTGAGCTTTTGGACCCTGTCTGTTGAGAGAAGGGGTGGGGGGAGCCACCTTGTGGCCGGAAGACGACCCAACAGCCTCTCTGACCCTTGCTGGCTCTCAGTGGGGAGGGGAGGGGGATGAGAGTAGCAGCCAGTGATAAATCAGAAATATCAATCACTGAATATCTGCGGAAAGTGGTAAGAGTTATAAATAGAATCTATAACTACGATAACACTGCGGCTGTAGTTGTAAATATACATTATCCTCTTTAATATGACACCGGGTAGATTGAGAACCGAGAAATTATTAAGACCCCACCAAAAAAAAAAAATTGGAAGAAAGAATGAAAACATTTAAGTTAAAATTATGTTCATTTTGTAATTCAATAAAGAATTCCCAGAGACATATTTTTAAATTTAATGTCGTTTTCTATAGCACAGAAAAAGCCCCACAGACATCTGTTTGCATACATTGTGTGTCAGACAACATCAGATTTGAATGGAATTTATCTAAATTTTATATGCATGGCTTGATGTAAATTGAAATAAATTGTACAGCATACTCTGCGTGGACATATTGGTTTTTCCATCGCGGCCTGAACTTTTGACCCCAGAGCCTGGGCCGGTCACACGTTGACCTGTCTGAACTCTGCTGGTAGATCCAAGTGTGGAAGGCCGGCCCTGCAACCATGGCAACCGTAAAGTAGGGTCCACGACTCCACTCTCCTTTTCTCTCTCTTTTCTCCACACTCCAAACAAAACAAAACAAATTAGTATATTCTCGCGCAGTCAGTGAGCGTAATCTCAGAGTACTTCTGCCAAGATGGGTTTTGCCCCGAACCTAAGCTCTGAGCAAAGCTTTCTTAGCTGGCTTGTCAGATGTTAATGAAAGTTGGGAATGAAAGTCTTTATAAAAGTTAATGGAAAAGACCCCTTCCTGGGACACATTCATGTGCTTGTCTCCCATTAAAATAAAATATACTTCGTGGGCTCATATGTTAGGCTACAGTGTTGCTACAGGTATTGCCATGCATACAGATGAAAATTATACTTGCGTGGGGTTTTGACATGATCCTTCCTAGGTGGGTTTATTTTTTTTAAATGACGATTTATTTATTTCGCTTTTATGTGCATTGGTGTTTGGCCTGCATGTATGTCCATGGGAGGATCTCGAATGGAGCTGGATTACAGATGGTTGTGAGTTGCCATGTGGGTGCTGGGAATTGAACACGGGTCCTCTGGAAGAAGAGCCATTGCTCTTAACCACTGGGCCATCTCTCCCGCCCTCCTAGGTAGATTTAAATTTTAAAAAATGATTAGGTGAGTTCTTACTCATATCCCACGTCACACTGGACATTCTGCGGTACCATAAGCTAATCTGTCTGAAACAGTAAGCATGGGGCTTGCCTTCCGACTAGGCGATGTAGACGCTAGTTTGATTAGGACGTATTGTTGCCTCTGATTTGCTTGACTTTTGTTAGCTTATATTAACTGCACGAAGCACTGGGTTGAATTATGATATTCCCATACTAGCTTGTGCTACAGTTTGATCATCCCTTCCCCTCCCGTTTCCCATTTGAATAACTGTCTCTTGCCCTCCCCTCCATTCCACATCTCCAGATGCCCCCCTCCCTTTACGTTCATGTCCCTTCCTCACCCCTAAATCCCACATTCTCAGAACTTACCATGTCTCAATCATGGTGGCTGTCCACAGGTATTACTTATCCATTTCCACGGGCTCTATCTGTGGCTGTTCATTTATTCGCGCAAGAAGCATTTGTTAAAGGTTTACCAGGGAGGCTCCAACTCCATAAATTGAGGTAGCCACAACAGAAAGACGTGCGACTGGTCTTAAGGAGACACAATTTTTACAAGATAGGACCCTTGGTGGAAAAGGAGGGGGCTATTAGACAGCCACGACAAATGTGTGAGAGACTGACATTGTATACAAGCTGACCAAGAAACATGACTTCGAGGGGTGTCTGATTGGCCGTGGGTTTAATGAGAAGGACCTCTTACGAACAGAGCCTTGGGAAAGGCGGCCAGTGCACAGGCAATGCAGATTTAAGAGGTTTCAAAGAATAAGCGAAACCATGGACAGTACTGGTAACATGTAAGGGTTAAATGTGTCGGGGGTGACAGGATAGATGGGGATATGGCGTGGCAGGGACTGCCGAGACTCTCAAGTGATCGTGGGACAATCTGATCTTTCTAGGGTTGAGTATTGTCTTTTTAAAAGGGAAGGATGAAGAAAATCTTAATTTGTACAAGTTTGAGGCAGAAACCTGAAACTCTCCAGTATTCCACAAATTGCCTTTGGGCAGCTCCAGCCAGCTGTTTTGACAGAGCCCAGGGGGATGAGGTTCCCATTTAGAGTGGCCTTAAAGCTGTTTAAAAACAGCAAGAGCGGGCTGGAGAGATAGATCAGCGGTTAAGAGCACTGACTGCTCTTCCAGAGGTCCTGAGTTCAATTCCCAGCAACCACATGGTGGCTCACAACCATCTGTAATGGGATCTGATGCCCTCTTCTGGTGTGTCTGAAGACAGCTACAGTGTACTCATATAAATAAAAATTAAAAAACAAACAAACAAACAAACAAACAAACAAAACCAGCAACAGGTATCTTCAAGAAGGGTTTCCTTTGTCAGGAGATATTGAAGAGATTTTTAAAAAAAAAACAAACAGTACAATGTGGGCAAGGCAAACCAGGAAATGTTCAGAGTCTCCTTGAGCAAGCCTATGGCGTTGTAAAGTTGCTTTATCTCTAGACTGGGGTCTCTGTGTGTACAATAATAGGAAGACCTAAGTTGTACTAGACTCTTACCCTCTATAGAACCTGTCCTTTTTTTTTTTTTTTTTTCGGAGCTGGGGACCGAACCCAGGGTCTTGCGCTTCCTAGGTAAGCGCTCTACCACTGAGCTAAATCCCCAGCCCCAGAACCTGTCCTTTTGAGAGAAACATGGAGTGTAGGATGGTGGGGTTGAGACAGGGTCTCACTATGCAGCCCATGACTGTCTTTGAACTCATAAGCTTCCCTCAGGAACCCAGAAAAAGCCAGGGTCACAGATACGTGTCATGTAAAGCCCTGCTCCCAGACACTAATGTTCTGTGTGCTTTTTAAAATTCTCACAACACCCTCATCGTTTCCCCTAGAACTCTGAAACCGAGACATAACCTTCCTGAGGGTCACACTCAGGGCTCAGCAACATTTAAACAAAGAACCATGTAGTGAGTCTATTTTAGGTTCTGGGGCTCAAAGAGGTCCCCTAAACTGGCATGTGCAGAAGTGACCCTAGACACCATATAATGAAGGACTATAGCCATGTTCCCCTAGAACTTGAGTAGTCACAGAAATATGAATCCTGTCCCACTTTAACGTGTCATGAGATAACCCCCCCCAACACAGCTGAAAATACAAAAGATACTCTAAGTTTGTCATATCTACAAAAAATGGGGTAGGTCATAATTTGTCAACTTTCGCATAACACTATGGTGCTTCTCAGTGGACAGAGTAAGAATTGAGCTGGATGGTTTCAGATCCCTGCACTTGGGAGGAGGAGGCAGGAGGATTCAGAGTTCAAGGCCAACCTTAGCTACCTGAGGTCCTACCTCAAAAAATAAACTAGTGAGGTGTCTGTCTGTCTAGCTCCAAAAGTAGCCATATTGGAGTCAGAATTGTTGAGGTGGTGGTGGAGGGGATCGAAAGCTTCTTGGGAAAACTTAATTCCATCAGTGTCTCCGGAAGGGACCATTTACACTCTCCTGGAAAATGAAGAGCCACCATGTTTAATTGGAGTGTTCTGGAAGATCTGATACCTCCTTTAATGAGCACTTTGCAATGGCGGCCATCCCTGTTGGGATCTAGTCCTGATATCCAACCTCGAGATGGCTGTGCGCTCCATTCTAGAAATGGAGATGTCTGTCTTCTGCCCAGTTTTGCACTATCAAGAACAATTTCTGCATTGACTTCCAAGGACGAAGATAAGAACTTCTCACCACTCTCCGAAGCCTTTGCTCTTTTCTTCTTGCGTTTCTGTTGCGTGGTGTGTGCGTGCTTGCGTGTGTGTGTGTGTGTGTGTGTGTGTGTGTGTGTGTGTGCATGGATGCACGTGTGTACCCATGCATGTGGAGCTCAGGGGCTGATATAGGGTGTCTTCCTTGACTGCTGTCCACCTAATATATTGAGTAGTCTCTCTTGAATCCCTTGTTGGCATTGCAAGAATTTAACCAACACACAACCCACAATGCTGAGGGTCTCTACCCTTCACTTATCTAGATTTTCTCCAGATGTTGTGGTAACTTGCAGAGAGACCCTCCATAGAATGTCTTCATGCCTTTCCAATGCTAGGACTAGGAACCACACAGGTTTTGGACAGCGTTTCCTTTTCTGTATTTAAAAGTGTATTTTCCCCAAACGTGCACATACAAACATGCACGTTTAAACCAGCGCATAAAATAAGTGTCCCTCGGGGGTCCCTATGCTTGGCTCTTCACTGCTTTGGGTGCATGGTTCTTGGATGAGACAACAGACCTGGCAAATCGACTTCCCCTTTAAACTCACATGAGACAGCTAAGTGTAACTTTAGAACTCCCCCCTTGCCTCCCCTTCAGCTTTAAAACTCACAGCCATTGCAGACTTTATGTCTGTTTCCCTGGTGTCTGCTGAAGTGATAAAAAAAACAAGATACAAAAACTGTCACACCGTGTGATGTTCCTCTGTGTGATCCCCGGTTATATAACCTTGCCGTTCACATTCCAAAATGGCCCACCGAACATGCCTCACGGCTTCCTGAATGCTGCAAGTTTGAATTCTGGCTCTTGTCGGGAAGCCTCCCGCGTGGTCTAGGTACGAAACGTTCAGAAGAGTGAGTTCTCAGAAAAAATCATTAGAGTGAGATTTTGGAAGGTGCTTTCTCCCCCAAGCCTGCGTATTTCACAGACATCTCCTTACCCCCCTCCCAGCCAAGAAACTAAGATTAGCACCAAGCTTTTCATATAAGACGGTTCTAGAGCCATAAAATTGGAGGCTCTTGGAAGAAAGTGGCCATTTCAATACCGGTCTCCTTTTGTGTAGACGCCAGTGGTCTTACAGTATTTCCTCAGCAGCTCTGACCATAAAGCTGTGGCGAGACCTGATGAACAGCCTGCCCCGAGAGTAAAACGCCCATCTTTTTGTGTTTCTGAAACTCCATGGCATTATTTGACCAATGAGATAGATGTTTAGTTAAAAGATGATTTGTAAATTTGTGGGAGCAGTTGGAGTAAGGTGTGATCTAACCAAGAGTCTTTAAGGGAAAAGAAGTTTGTTTTTTCTCACAGGGACAGAACTCAGGGCCCTGTGTGTGCTAGGCAAGCACTCTACCACTGAACTATATCCCCAGCCATACAATGTATTCGTGCTACATGTGGATGAGCATTTGTCTACATGCATGTCTGTGCATCACATGTGTGTCCGGCTCGCCCACATGTGTGTCTCAGCTTTTTACAACGGGTGCTGGGACTTGAACTCACATTCTTACACTGCGTGGCAAACACTTTTAATGACCAAACCGTCTCCTCTGCTCTGGCTCACTCTTGTAAAGAAAGAAGAAAAAAAAAAGACAAACTTCCTGTGATTTAATTTCCTCAAACCACTACCGCCCTTATGTTGAAACTGTTTGCCGTGGGACCTCCTCTAGACGGTAGCTCCTTGAGTGCTCAGCGCGTGCCAGTCACCAGATGTGTGCTCCCACGGCGTTCATTAACCCGCGTTGTTGAAGCAAAGAGTGAGAGAGAATGGGTTTTAGTTGAGTAATAGAATACAGAAACTCAGGGATTCCCTGAATATCGGGAGTGGTAAGGCTCATTCGAAAAGTCACGCCGTCTGAAAAGTCTTAAGTTACCAGTGTTGCTGGCTCTCTTGACCAGCAGCATCGTGGAGAGAACAGACAGGATACCCTCAGAGTGCGCATGCGTGAAAGAGGTTGCATCGAGCCATGGCTGCTCCTCACCAAGAACCGCCGTGAAGCTGTGAAGGATGGCAGAAGGGACCTCCGCTTCCTGTTAGTGGAATATAATATAAGCAATATATATAATATAACCATAGCAATATAAGACACCCAAGGGCAACATAGCAGTAAAAAAGTGTCCCCCCATCCCATTGATTATTGTAAGCATTTAGAGTTGAAGTAAGGATATGCGCTCTTCTATCCTCCATAGAAAGAATCAGATGTATTAAAGCCGTCATGTCGATTTATTGCTAGTGACTGGCCCGATTCCTGGATAGCATTTGATATATATCATATCTTTGCTACCTGTAGAACTTCCTGGGAAAATACACAAGAAAGATAGCATTGGGGGCAATGCAAGATGTCACCGTGTGTTTCTGTTCTGTTCACCGGGAAGCAACTGTGTATCCCGAATTCTGCTGTTTTGAGCTGTCAATCTCTCCATTGATCACTGTCCTGCCCCCACATCAGCTCTTTCCTGTTGGTGTCCTGTCATTTTAGCACAAACTTAGAATACATCGTCGTCGTCGTCGTCGTCATCATCATCATTTAAAAAATAATCTTGTCATTTGCAACTAAGGATGAAATATTTCCTGAGTTTATACATTCACTAGAAGAAACTACATGGACCAGTGTGTGTGGGACTCTTCCTTCACACACTGGAAGAAGACCAGGAGTCATGAGGACCATAAGGAAAGTTGTAGAAATCTAAACTTAGAGGCTGGAAAGGTAGCTCAGTGGTTAAGAGCACAGGCTGATCTTCCAGAGGACCCAGGTTTGATTCCCAGCACCCACATAGTGGCTCACAACCATCTGTAATTCCAGTTCTAGGGGCTCCTCCTTGGGCATTGGGCACTCATGTGGTGTAGACATTCATACATATATATATATATATATATATATATATATATATATATATATATATATGAATCCAGCGTCAATTGAAATTCTCAGAGTCTCTTCTGTGTACGAGGCATAAGGCTAGGTTTCTGAAGGAGGTCAGTAAGGGTTCATCCCTGCACTGTACTTACAAGGTCCTGGGTGTGGGGCTGGTGGGGTGATGGGGGTAGAAGGGAAACAAGACAAGAAAGCCTTTTCTAGTAATTTTGGGAGCACATCAGTAGATTAGGAAAAGCCCAGGACTGTATACAGAGTGAAGAACTAGAAACTGGGTATTTGCAAGCCCCCAAAATAGTTGGTTAATAAAAAGAAGACCCCGGGAAACAAATAGGATCACAGTCCACGAGACTGCAGCGGTGAAACTCACGAGTGTGTGCAGGTGATATACACTAATAAAAAAAATGACTTTTAAAAGAAAGGAACGGGGTTGGGGATTTGGCTCAGTGGTAGAGCGCTTGCCTAGCAAGCACAAGGCCCTGGGTTCGGTCCCCAGCTCCAAAAAAAAAAAAAAAGAGAGAGAAAGGAACAGGAAGTTGTTTTTGGTTTTGTTTCAGGAAAGAGTAGATCTGAGCTATTTAAAGAGAAAAGATGGGGACTGAGGATGTAGCTCAGTTGATAGAGTGCTTTCCTGGCAGGCACAAAACCTTGCTTGATCCCCCAGAACCTCTTGAGTTGAGTATAGTGCTGTGTGTCTGCAATCCCCACACACGGGAGGCAGAGACAAGAAGTTCAGAAGTTCAAAGTCATCATCAGCTCCACAAGAAGATGGAGGCTAGCTTTAGAAACGGAAAGTGACCTTGCCTCATAATAAGGAGGAGGAGGAAGAAGAATGAGAACAGATGAGAGTGGAAGGAGGAAGAGGAAAAGAAAAAGAAAGGAAAAAGGAGAAAGAAGAGGAGAAAAAGGAAGAGGAAGGGTTGAATGGAGTGGGGGGTAGAAATGAGTCATTCAGGACCACTCAGGAATCAGTCCTGGAAAACAGGCAAGTCATTGACTCTTTAGGAAAAAGCAGCTAAATTTCAGAAGGAAATGGTTCGAGGATACTTTAGCCAAAAGGAAGGGGAACACCAAATCCCAGAAGCAGAGAACATGGAGTAGGACTGGTCCAAGGCTTAGGAAGAAGGTAAGCTTGAGGCAGCCCTAAAGAAATATAACAGGGTTAGGACTTAACACTAAGCACCACTGATTAGGCAAAAAGGACTTAACACTAAGCACCACTGATTAGGCAAAAGGGACTTAACACTAAGCACCACTGGAAACTCTCCCAATCTGTTCCCTCAACATCAAACATTAAATGGAGCAGTCATGGAGGAAGAAAATGCTAGAAGACTCTGACCCATTCATTTTTTGCCCCGGCGCTCTTCTCTCTCTCTCTCTCTCTCTCTCTCTCTCTCTCTCTCTCTCTCTCTCTCATCACATCTTTGCTCTGATGGAAGGTATAGCCTCCAGCCATGGACAGGCACCCACAGTTGCACGCTAAGCATCCTGAATCTTCGATTACTCTCCCTATTGACATCAAGTTCTGTCCTGAAGAGATAAGACAGTCACAGTCAGGGTAGACGTTTCTGCCTTCAATTGTCACTCACAGTTTACAAGTCAGCTTCCTCTTTCTCTTTCTCTTTCTCTTCTCTTTCTCTTTCTCTTTCTTTCCACAATCTCTACAATTTCCCAAGGCCTCTCAGCCTCCTGACCCCGAGCCCTCACTCAACCATTCCGACCATCTTAATCCTCGCCTCGAAGGTTTAGAGTAGCAGGTGGTGCCCTTGCTCTCTCACCCTGTCAAACGCCAGGCCCTCTCCTCATCCACCTTCCCTGCATTGCACCCTGCTCTGTGGGTGTGGGTAGATCCTTAGACAATTCCCAGCTTGGACTGGCTCTATGCACTGCTCAGTGGTTAAGAGCACAGGCCATTCTTCCAGAGGATGCAGGTTCAATTCCAGGATCTTAACAATCTGTACCTCCGGCCCCAAGGGATCCAACACCCCTTTCAGGCCTCAGTGGTCATTGCACATACATGGTACCTAGACATGTATGAAGACAAAACATCCACAAACACGTTTTGAAAGAAGATGGTGGCAGGCCTGGGAAGGTGTTGGAGGCTAAAGTCGGAGCCTCTGGAATACATGGGGGACAACAGTATACAACTATCCTCTCAAATGCTACAGTTTCAGGAGCTCGGGCTTATGGGTGTGAGGGTGTCCGTTTGTTTCTCTATCAGATTAGAAACCATGATCTGCTTACGTTTGGAATCTACCTTTTAAGTTACCTTATGTAGGTTTGAAACGCCTACCCTCCCTGGAGTCTTTGTCTTTACCCAAACCCAGCCCTGTGCCTTCTACCTCAGTGCCTTTTCCAGTCTCTCCACCCACATACTCAAGCTTCAAAGCGCCACTTAAACTCCATCTTCTCTAAAGACTTCCTCAGCACCTGATTGGCCCCATCCCACTCCCCCTCTCTCATAGCAGCTACCACCATTTGGCTTGTGTTATAGTACAGTGTATTCTGTTCTCCAATGGATTAGGACCTCCCAGCGGACAAGAATCAGGTCTTAATTTCACACACACACACACACACACACACACACACACACACACACACACCAACAGACCTCACAGGTTACAGTATATATTACATTTCCAAAAAATGTTTGTCAGAGTCATCCAAAACCAAGGTTGCATGGTCTGGATTTCTAAATATTTATCTGTCACAGCCTGAAGAACCTTCAAAGCACCTTTAGTCACTAGCACCCTCTTCTTCACAGTGGGTGTTAATGTGCTGCAGAGTGGCAGCCTCCCTCTCTTCCTCCTTCTATGATACTGGAAGCTTCTCCCTCCCTTGGATGCCAGAAAGACTGAGGGGCGGAAAGCACTGTACCAGAGAGACCCAAGATGAATGCTTACTTCCCTCGATACTGTAGCCTATGAGAACAAAGGCAAGTGCTGGACCGTCCACTGGCACTGCAGAGACAAACGGAAGAGGCTGGCGCTCTAGGAGAGGGAGGGAGGCACCAGCAAGGGCGTGCACTGTGGTGTAGACTGCAAGCCAGGGGAGAGAAGGTGGCAGTCGGACCAAATCCACACTAAGACGTCGACCGCTGAGATATAGTTTCTGCAGAAACGTTAACAGTCTGGGATCTCCTGTGAAGAGCATCCCAGGGAGCCTTATGAATTAAAATAGGAGCGTTTGCTCGTACAACAGCTTTGATGCCTTCCCTATCCAAAATCCCGCTTCTGATGGCTAAAATGTCCCTCCCCTGTCACATCACCCATTGATAAACACTTTATCAGATTCACCATTTTTGGGGAGTATTGCAAGGCCCACAATTTGCACCATTCGTCTCCTAGCATGTGCCGCACCCAGCCCTCCTACCTACTTCCCTCCCCCCCTAACGTGGAAATCGAATTCGATTAGACCCAAGAGAAAGAGTCGTCGCATTGGAAACTAGAAGAAAATGCCCATCCCACAGTGATTAAGCTTTTCACCATATAGGAGGTTTGGTTTAAAAAAAAAAAAAAAAAAAAAAAAAACTCCTTCGCAAAGAAAACAGGATTCTGTGGAATAAATGAACACAGGATTTGCTGAATCACCATGTAGCACCATGATGCTAATCCCCCAATTAGCTCCTCAGAACTATAAAATTATGATTAAAGTCACCAGGAGCCTTCATGTTTTATGATTTGACTCTTCTTATTGCATAGAATGAGAATAATATAAATATAAAAGTCTTCCTTCATAGCATAAATAAAAGTAGAATATCAAAATCTGAAACGTATCCTAGCTCTCCTTCTTGGGCTCCTGAGGGTAAATAGAATAACCTATTCTCCTGGAATCATCCTATGCCTGTCTGGAGTGTGGTGACCCTTCCGTTGTCCAGGCACAAGTGGCCCGGGTGAAGCCTGGGCTAGCCGTGCTACCCAGACTCCTTTGCCTGCTGCTCTGACTAGTTGCTTTCTGGTGGTGATTCTGACTTCCCCAGATGGTAAATGTGACAGAACCTCCTCGAGCACCAGGTGACCAGTAACTAAGGACCACACGCAGGCCGGTCATGCCCAGTATGTGTTTAAAGTGGGCGGTGTCAAGAGAAACTTTAAAGGTGACAGCTGGGGACATCTTGAAGAATCTAGGGTATAGTGCATGAAGTGCCCTGAATTTGGTGCCCCAGCTTCTCCACTGAGAAAACGAAATTCTGGCATATAAGCAGTGATGCCCAGGAAGGGGTTACAGCCAGCCTGCTGCAGGTGCTCACTCCAGGGTGGAGCACAGCAGAGAAGGAGGCCTGAAGGCCCTGAACTAAGACATCTGCATCCTTGAGACTTTCACCAGCTGTATTAGCCAGGTTACTTCATCCCTATCTGAGCTTAGGAGATAGGATTGGTAATTTCTAAAACTTTACCCTGCTCTCCCTTAATTAAACTTCCCTTTGCATTAGGGTTTTGCCTCTCCAGACCCAAACTTTTTCTGTTTGCTCTTTAATAATGAAATGAAATACTTACCGTGCCCTTTTTAATTTTTTTTTGCAAGTGTATGTCTGTGTGGAGTGTGTGCACGCTTGTATTCATGTTCCCAGGTGGGTGGACATTCACGTTTCGCTTTGTGCACACAAACATACCGCACGCACGCGTGCATGCACACACACACACACATACCACACCACACACACCACACACACACACACAACACAACACACACACATACACAACACACACACACATCACACACACATCACACACCACACACACAACACACACACACAACACACCACACACACATACACAACACACACACACAACACACACAACACACACACATACACAACACACACACAACACACACACAACACACATACACACACCACACACCACACACACACACCACACACCACACACACACAACACAACACACAACACACACACAACACAACACACACACACACACACACACACAAGTGTGGAGGTCCAAGGTCATGATTGTCTTCCTCAATCGCTCTCCACTTCTTTATTTTCATTTATTTATTTATTTATTCATTTTTATTGGGGCAGGACCTTTCACTGAATCTCCAGCTCACTGACTCCCCTGAGCTAGCTAGCCCAGTAACTGGCTTTGGGAAGCCCCTGTCTCTGTCTCTTAAGTCCTGGTATTAGAGATAACCACTGTGCCTGCCTAACATTTGTGTGGGTTACGGTGACTCTGACTCCAGTCTTGAATCAAGTGCTTTATCCTCTGGGCTCTCTCCCCAGCCTGAGACTGAACTTTTACGCCTCACTTGCAGATAGCCAGGTTTTTTGGGTTTGTTTGTTGTTTACTTGTTTGTTTGTTTGCTTGTTTGCTTGACTTGTGTTTCTCCTAGAAGTAGGACATTTTTTGTATATGGTTTTGATCATTGATGAAGCCCTAATTTTCATTGGCTGCTGCTGAAACCCTAATTTTCATTGGCTACCATCCTAAATGGGGCATAGGCCAGTGAAGTCAAGAGAGGCAGTTAAATGTCTAGTGACGTGTCGGAAGTTTTGTGTTCCCTGTCTTGCCATTTGATCTTGCCCCATTTCTAACTAGAAACGATCATGTCTGTAACTAAGAGATAATTTATAGTGTTCTTTGAAATATGCCAGTAGAAGGCATGACATAAATAAATCCCAGTGTTAACTGCTCCATATTTTTAGCCCATCTCTTATGAAATCTCTTGAACATATGACAGATTTATTTACTTATATAAACTCAGTTTGTTTCTCTTAGCAAAATTTGTGTCATGATGAATACTTTAAGATAACTGTACATTTAACCAAGGATTAGAGATACTGATTTATACACTTATAAGACTTACAGACTTACAGAAGGAAGAATAACAAAACCACCGTCTGGCTGAGCCTGGCCACACAGGACTACAGGAAGAAGGCTGGGCCGGAAGGATTGCAAGTCCAAAGCCTGCCTGGGTGGCACAGACTACAGAGGGAGTTCAAGGTTAGCTTAGGCAACTTGGTGAGGCCCTGCAACCCTGCCTCAAAATGGAAAATACATAAGGGCTGAGAATGTGGCTTAATGGTAGGGTGCTTGCCTATGAGGCTCAAGGTACAGGGTTCAATTCTCAATGCTGGAAACAAACAAACAAAACATGATACTGTGCTGGAGACATGGAGTCGGGTAAGTTTTAAAATTTTTAAGTGACTTTTTTTAGTCAGTCAATAGCAGAGCAGGTCGTGTGTGTGTGTGTGTGTGTCTGTGCATATTTGTGTATGTGTGTATATGTGTGTCTGTGTGTGCAGGTATGTGTGTATGTCTGTGTGTGCATATTTGTGTATGTGTGTATATGTGTGTATGTCTGTGTGCACATGTGTGTACACATGTGTGTGTCTGTGTGTGTGCACATATGTGTGTACATCTGTGTGTGCATGTATGTGTGTATGTGTGTGCATGTATGTGTGTATGTGTGTGCATGTATGTGTGTATGTGTGTGTGTACGTGTGTGTGTGTGTGTGTGTGTGTGTGTGTGAAATGTAGGGATGTTTAAAGGTGAAGCTAAATAAATTGAGGGATTAATCAGCTCTCATAGACTTGGTGAAAGTCCAAGGGTCAATCCAGCTAGGTTACAGAACAGTTCCAACCAGCAGACTTCGAAAAGGAAATGACTTGAGTTACTTCAAGCCACTATGGCCTTTTGTTTTTTCTTAAGTAAAGTTAACACAAGGCTAATGGTTACCTGCATTCTGAATGTTTTATGATAATATTTTATATTTTTTCTCCAAAATGCAACCAGGGAGCTACTGCTTTTTCTCAAAACTGGAAGGAAGCAAACACCAACCGACCCTGTCACTGTTGCATGCACGCGCGTGTAGGTGTCCCCAGATGCCCATCTAACTCCTTCCTCACAGCAGGGCTTGGACAGCAGCTCATTCCCTGATGGAGTAGTTCAAACGTCACTGAGCAGGGAACTCTTGTTAGACCAGAATATTGTGAACTTAACCTACGTCCGTGTATACTCACTGGCAGCATACGCGGTATTTTAAAATCTCAACGTACTAAAATTGGGTAAAGATTTCTTTCTGTGCTTTTACGCTGGTTTGGGTGTTACTTGGCTTAGAACTTGGAAAGTATTCCTTTTCCAAACAACAACATTGCTTCGTTTTCCTTTCTGTTTTCAGCTGCTTGCAACCCCTTTTTGAATACCGAGAAACAATGCAATTAATTTTCTCCAGCGCAATCATGCATAGATTTAATAAGCATCTGAGGGTAGGATCCATCTGTAAAAGACGCGCTGCGTGCTAAATTACTTCTCTTCTGTGCTTGGGTTTTTTTTTTTTTCTTTCTTTCCAAACCTTAATTAATTGAAGAAAAAAATGTTTATTAAAGTGGGAACGGGCTGGGTTCTGGCTCTCCGTCTCTGGTTCAAAAGTTCATGCAATTCCCCGAAGGCTCGTCTGAATGCCTGTGTCTCCCTCTCTCTGTCTTGCTCTCTCCATTTCTGTGGTGGTGATGCTTGCCTGTTAAAGGTGCTATTGTGTTCCCCGGCTCTATTTTAATAATCGTAACTCCAGTGGATTTCTTCTGGATGTCTATGGTATGTAGATAAATAGTGTAGACAGACACACAGACATGTCATTCACCCATTTTTTTTCCTATTGCTCTGAATTAAAAGAAAAGAACGGGCTTTCTTCCTGTGGCGTATTTAAATAGGATGTAGAGGGAGAAGGGGAAGCTTAATTCTACAGGTGGATCTGGGATAGGACAGTAAGCTAAGCCTTTATGCATATATTTGAACTCAAAAGAAAAAAGTATGAACCCCAGCCAACTAGAGAACTATTTATCCGTAGACTAGGAAGTGACTCACTCCGAGGCACTTTGGACACGGAAGACATTTCCTGCCTGCAGCAAGCTTTCTATGACCGGAGTGGAAGAGAACAATTCTCTCGTAGATGAAAACTCTGGTCAGGCATTCACCGAGGCCGCCGTTCTCTTCCTACTGCGTTTTCCCAGACTTTTGCCTCTTCCCTTTTTGCTATTTTCAACAAATTTTAGGTCCTTGTTAAAAGTGAAAAGGAGAGAGGAGACGTGATTTTCATTCAAATCATTTAATTTCTCCCCTGCCCCGTCCCCAGAAGTAGGACTTGTTTTCTTGTTTTACACAAAGTTTCACTGTCACTGTCCCTTCCGGAAGGTAGTCTGCAATGCTCTTGTCTGGGTTCCTGTTTTTCTCTCTGCCCAGCTTTTTCTGGCAAAATACAGTGAGCACAGGAGAGCCTCGGAGGGTATTCCCCAACTCTGTTTCGACTTCTGTGGAATGCCTACCAAGATCCTAAAATCACGGTGGGGTCTGCTAGCCATTTTAATCTTTAAAAATATACATTGGAGTTGGCAGGGAGGTTTAAAAAAAAAAAGAGCAGTACAGAAATCCACTTTAGTTTGGAATAGGCACAGCCGTAATCACAGTGGAACTTTCCGTCAGGTACTCATAGCATCTCATACCCATGAGTGACACAGGAGCAAGCCATGGAAACGTCCTAGAAGGACACCACAGCATGAGCCTTCCACAAATTTCCTCTCAGAGGGAAGGGCTATAGCTACCGCGAGTTAGCATGTGCACCTTTGGGGTGCATTTGAAAGCCTGTGTATCAGATCTTACAGAGATGGGGTGCCGAAATGCGGTCAGCAAGTTAAGAATTCTAACAGACGAAGTGGGAACTTGTAGCCCCAGGAAGACTTGGGAGGGTGTGGCCATGACTCTCTAAAAAGATGTTTGGGACTTCTGTGAAAATCCTGCCCTCAGCAGATGCTGCTCTCACAAATCGCATGCATGTAAACAACGTACCTTTGAAGGGAGGGTGTATGGGCCCTTTCTCCTACAATGCTTATGTCTCTGTTGTCGTAGATTGGCGTCCTTTGTGAGCTATTCAGTGACATTTCAGAACCATTTTGCTCTGCAGAAAACCCGCAGCTGTGTTTCTTTCGCTTTGACACCGTAGCACTTGCGCTCGAAATTGCTAGTTAGAAAAAAAAAATTGTTGAGGCCGGTGGCTGTAATCAGCGTGGTTGCTGTCTGTTTCCTCAGACTAATAGCAGAGCGATCTGAGTCTCAGAGTTCAAACAGAGGTTATCTTTCCCAGGTAGCATCTCGTCCAACGAGAATTTGATTTTTTTTCTATAGGACTTTACTCCATTAGATTAATGAAATTTCAATGAGAGCCTGGCGCCCCCTGAAGCTTTGTTAAGAAAACAAATGGTGATCCTGTAGGTGTGACAGCTCGCTCAGAGACTTACGAGAAGGTGAACACATCCCCACAATCCAGGCAGCCCGGAACATTGATCTCTATTTAAAGCACCAATCGGATTTTTGTTAATTATAAATGATTGATCTGCAGTTCCCCCCACCTCCTCTTCTGTGTGCGCTTTCCCTCCCTCCCCCACTTCTAACTTCTTTGCATGCTGAGTACAGAGCTTTTCGTTAAAGACACAATCATAAAGAGAAGATTACAGCAGGGCCGGCAGTGACGCCCGTTGTGAATGTCACCATCTGAGCGTTCCCCGCTCAAGAGGTGGAAGCGAGCCCTCTTGTAAAGTCCAGACTGCCTCTGTGTTCCCAGTTTAGTCGGCTCGTTCTTAAAATAAAGAATTCGCTCTGATGGAAAGAAAGCCTTCAAATCTTCAGGCTACTGTCATGTAGACCCTCATTGTTAAAATCTGTCTTACAAGCCAAACCCCAGTTTAACTCTGAGCCAGAGATCAGGCCAGGTAAATATCACCGTGTCCCCGTGTGGGACAGACAACAGGATAAGCAAAGGGAACCTCTCTCACCCCTACGTCTTCATCTGTAGACATTTAGGTGATTAATCCCCCTTTTATCATCTCTGTAGAATAGTTACTTAGTAATGTTTACAAGTAATCTTGTACTAAAATAATACTGGCAAGCACGTATATTATTCTTTTTAATGAAAGTTTATTTATTGGGCTGGAGAGACGGCACAGTGCTTAAGAGCACTGACTGCTCTTCCAGAGGTCCTGAGTTCAAATCCCAGCTACCACATGGCAGCGATGTGTGTGAAAAAGAGCACTTACATACAAAATATATTTTTTTAAAAAATGTTTATTTATTTAGTGTGTGTGGATGGGTGGGTGTGGGTGCGTGTGTGCTCGTGACACGTACACATGCTACAGTGTGTAGTTAGAGGACAATTGTGGGTTCCAGGGGTGGCACTCAGGTCATCGGACTTGGTGGGATGCACCACTAGGCTATCATGCCAGCCCGGGTGCCTTATCATTGGCCATTGTTTACCACCTATAGTTCTGAAAGAACCCAGGTGGAAAAATTACCCCAGCTTCTTTGTAGACCTAATACCTGAGCATTAAAAGTATCTGGGTATTGAACACAAAAGCACACAGGCTCTCCTCGGCAGTTTATAAACATAAAACACAAATTGAGGGTCATTGGCATGGCTTATGGCAAACTATTGGTAAAATCAGAACTTGAGATGAACAAGCCTTAGTGAGACTCTGGACCTCATTGACTTAACACTTATGACGCAAACGTTGACTCTGTGTGTGTGTGTGTGTGTGTGTGTGTGAGAGAGAGAGAGAGAGAGAGAGAGAGAGAGAGAGACAGAGACAGAGACAGAGACAGAGACAGAGAGACAGAGAGAGACAGAGAGCGAGCCTGTCTTTCTCAAGTTTGAGCCTGTAAGTTTTAGGACATGGCTTTTCAAGTTAGAATAACAATCTTATCCCAGCATTCCTTTATTTTCAAATTGTCTAAATCAGCCACAACATGCACAGAAGAATTTTCTAGAACAGTACTATGGAAGTGGTTTAGACTTCAAGGCAAAGTTCTATCAAATTCTTGAGACTAGGAGAATTGTAACCTCCTTGGATTATCCCCAACATTCGTGTCTCTCTTTTGTGAATTATTATCCCAGTAAGCCATGTGATAGACACTCAGGGCATTAAGCACAATTCCCCATCAAGGGCTGCAGTAACAAACAGGTGAGGGCCAAAGTGTGGCAGAAACTTCCTAGGAAGGTACTCACTGCCTCTTCCCGAACATGTCCGTCATCCAAGTATCAATCATTTTCCTGAACTCTACCCCAGGAAGACTAGGTTTGAAGTGAAATTTTTGTGACGTAGTATTTATTCTCAGAACTTTATTCTCAAATCTGTTGTATGGTTTCAGTTTTTTATCCTCAGAATTTTAAAGTATTTTCTCATTATTGCTTATTTTAATCTCAATTTAAAAAAGAAACAAGCAAAAACTGTTAAAGTGAATTTATAAAGATTCGTAATATTGACTTTAAAAGTCCCATCTCAGATTAGTCAGGTGACTGTGACTTTAAAAAAAAAAAAGATAGACAGATACTAGAACGTCAGAATGACTGCTCATGTCAGTGACTAAACGGGTGACCAGTGACAACGTACAGGCCTGGGTCATCATGGGAAACCGCAAAGAACAGATCTTAAAATACTTTAATTTTATTCCCAGAGGGATTTTGTTTTGTTTTGAATAGGCTAACTAATGATTTTCATTAGAGTATTCGTAATTTATGTTATCTAAGTAAGGTTCTAAGGTTAAATAATTTAAAGACATAAACCCTTATCTGATACAAGAACGCTAATGAAGTGTATTAGATACTCGCCCTATTGCCGTGTGAAATGGATCTCCAAAGCTAACAACAGCTTTCTGTGGGAACACAAATCTCTATATAAATATCCAAATGCAGCAAGATGTTGCAAATTTTTAAAGATATGCCATAAAAATAGATTAGCGTTGGTAGGCAGTCCTGTTCGGCGGAATTACAAAGGGATATCATGGGATTGCCAATGACATTCACATAAATAAAAAATCAATTCTTAATGATGAGGCAGGCTTGTTTTAGCACATTACCCAGGTTAAATGGGAGCACACAAAGACATCAACTCCTATAAGACCAGAGGAATCATTGTATATTAATATGATTTAGGGAGCTACACACCTCGATGGAATAATTGTTATTATATCTATAGAGCCAGATGGTACTTGGTGTAAACAGCCATTGAGCACCTCCAACACAGTGCAGCAGGTGATCTCTGAGGTGCTCCTGCATCCCGCTCACCCATCTTATCATCCGTATCTACGGGAGCGTTCGCAAAACGCCTTGGGTACCAGTCCACAAATTCTTCAGAAGGGTCCTACTGTTCAACAGGAATGCAGAATATAGACCCTGCTTAGCAGGAGAATAGATGAGACCTCTACCTGAAGAGTGTGTGTGTGTGTGTGTGTGTGTGTGTGTGTGTGTGTTGTTATGGTGTATGTCTGTGTGCCTGTATATGTGTGCGTATGCATGTACATGTGTGTGTATATGTATTATGTACATATGGATGGATGTATATAGGTATGCATTTTAACAAGGACAAGACCAGAGAGAGCCATTCATTGTGCCAGCACCAGTTGCAAACAAGGATTCTTTCAGAAAAATTATTGAAAACTCCACTAATGGCCTCCAAAAGAAGCCAAAAGGTATATTTTAAAAAAAATTATGCTTCCAAACTTACAAGAATCTGAGTCCTGAACGAAATTGCCTTTTATTTCTTATAAAATGTCCAGATTTTACTTTGTGTATTTAAAATTGACTCTTAATAATACTAATTACCCATTGCCTGCATTTATTTAACAGATACTATTTAAAATCTACTCTGTCTTAGGCACTGGGGCGACATGGTGAGAAAATCCTGCGCCCTGAGGTTTACAGTTCCCGAGGGGACAATAAGCTATGCTGCACAATAGGATGTGATATATAAAATATTTGAAAAATGAAATAGAGAAGACAGGATATGCTAATATTCAGATTATGCTAATAAGGCTTGTAATTTGCCTTCTCCCCAAATCCTGAAAGACACAAAACAGTTCACTTGGGAAGAATGGATGCAAACCAAAATGACTCTCTTCGGTCTGGTTCTTGTTAAAATACATACTTACATCCATAGGTGTGTATGTACCCAACATGTGTAGGCATACATGCATACTATATACATACTATATTTATACAATAACATACTATATACATACTATATACAGACAGACAGACAGACACAACCCACACTGTGAGGGACTGTCTTCACTGGTAGTGTGAGATTTTTGGCGAGCTCTCCGATGACACGCCCATTCCTCAGACGCGTGGCCGAGGACCGCCAGAATGAATATTCAGAGTAAGCTTGGGTGTCCTCAGCTTAAATTGAATTTAGTAGTATCACATAGCTTTTTTTTAAAAAAAAAACATAATTTGGTTTATTTCCTCTGATAATAGCATCAAAAAATGTCATCTTTAATTCCAAGTCGCTTTTAAAACTCTCCCTGCCCTGCCTTAAAGTCTATAATTCTTAGTCACATCAAGGACACAAAATGGGCAGTGAAAGACATTTGGTGAATTTAGAATGCCAATCCTAGGAAGACGAGCTGGGTGAAGTGCACAAGGCTTCTCCAAAAATTCACGACCACATCCTTCATCCTCTCTCATCCCTAATAACGAAGTCCGTCCTAATGCTGGAAGCGTGTCCTCCTCCCAGGGTTCTATGCCCAGCCAGACTCCCACATTTCCAGGTCAAGCCCAGCTCTTCCCCAGGCCTGGTTTCCCGTAGGACTACAGCTACTCCTTCAGGGAGACACCGCACGTGCCTCAAGAAACTGGTCTAGTTTAGGTGAGAAGTAAAATCCAGTGTGCAATATGGATTCACTCGAGTTTACTTTTAATTAAGTATTAATAAAAATATACGTGCTTTTTTGCTGTGCAGATTAAAATACCAGAACCATGTATTCCAGAGTGTGCATAGCTCTAGGCTAAAACGTGCTGTAAGGGTCCAATCTATTCTCGTCTTTATATTTTGCTTTCTTCTGTAATCTAGTTGCATCCTTTTGGTGATCAAGAAGAACTCTGAGAATTATTTCGTTTTTAAACTAACAGGGGCCTAAAAATTGATTTTTTTTTAACTCAGCACAAAGTGTCCCAGCTAATAAGTAAGTGCAACTTCGTTTTGCCAATAACAGAGAGCCATGGGACTCAGCAGGGACCAGGCCAAAGTGACCTCGTGAAATTACCACTCTTGCCTGTTTCTCTTCATCATATGTAGGAAGTGGGGTCAATTTTTGATTCATTTATCCCTTCTTTTATTTCTAGAGCATGGAGTTTCTTCTTAAAAAGGAAAAAAAAAATCAAACAAGGACATTTTATGTACCACTGTGTCAGCTATGCCAGATTTCAGAAGGAAACATGTCTTCTATGTCAGGCCATAAACACGGCGACATTCGTAAAGATGGGTGCTTGCGGATATGCAGGGGAAAGAGGAGGCCTGGAAACTCTTCTTCAAGCAGTCAACAATAGTTAGCCTATCAGGCTACTCCAGGGGATGAACATTCCTACCGTTTTAATTTTGAGTATAGATTGTCTCGTGCTGATGGGAAGTATTGTTAATTTTAATAAAATTAACTTTATATTGTTATTTCTCTGCTTTATAATAATTTTACATGGTGCCCCGGGGAGGCCTCCATTCCCCGTTGTCAGGTGTCACGTTTGCCGCTTCTCTGGCCTAGCAGCGTTCAGCTTCCCGTCTCCTGCCAACCGCCTGGAGCCAGCCCGCTCACGCTCTATTACAAACACCTCCGCTCCCCGACGCTCAACCGGTTTATGTGCTTTTATATGTATACATCATTTTTGTATTTTCTCAAAATTATTGTTTCCTGCTCTTTCCCAGAATTCCTGCTGCTTGCCTTTAGGTAGACGCTGTAGCTGGCTGAGACACCTGGCAGTCTACCTCAAGCATTAAAACGCCTAAATTTATTTTCGGGTTCATAATCAGCCTGTATTTTTACACAGTTTCCATTGTTTTTTTTTTTTGTTTTTTGTTTTTTTTTTTTTTGGTGAGTTATAACCCTATGAAAATACAACTTTTTTTATGGAGAGTTAGTGCTGTTTAAAAATAAGTGGAAATTGCTGGTGACTGTCACAGCTCACTGGATGTCACGCTGAGAGGAGCGGAATGCCACCACTGGATGTGACCCTTTGTCTGATCTTTCTCAGGCATTCATAGAAATCGGGTAGATTAACAGATAACTGTAAGAGGATTGGGTACTTGTCAAATTAAGCACCACTCTTACTAAATACACAGTAACGAAGGACAGACCGAGTCTGTCCCCGCTTTTACTATACTTACCTGCTTTGAATGGTTCAGTCACCTGCTTCTGTTGGTTGCCATGGCTGGCCTGGGGCTCCTCCAGTAGCCCAGTTCCTGTGGAACCTGCTGGAATCCTTCCTCCTTTGCTTCCCAAGTTCTGGGATTAGAGGCGTTTGCCACCACCACACCTGGCCTGTTAGCGTGCTGTGCTGCTGTTTAAGGTATAGGAATGTGCTGGACTAGTTTGGTTAACTGAATTGTAAACAATTCAGCGTACACATTTAGAAATAGTTCCTTTTCCGTGGGAGTTTGTAGATGGAGAGCTGTAAGCAAGCCGGTTTCCTAAGAGATTGTGTGTAAGCAGTTGACGTTTGATCAATAGGTGAGTGTTAACTAGCCAATAACAAATAGGCTAGTTAGTTTAAATCTTCTTTAGTTTATACTCATAAAGTAGCTATTTTTCGTGAAGTGTCTATGTTTGTGCCTATGTGGATATATTTTTAAGGAAACTGCACCCCCATTTTTTCTTTCTTACCCCCTTTTTGGCGGGAGCTTTGTCTTGCTTCTCATCACACTGTTCCAAGTCATTTGACTTTGTGGCCCCTCCTTTATGCCTTCAAGTTTAATATTTTGTGTACAGCCTTTGGTTAGCAACTCAAAACAGTAAGGGACCATCTGGGGATCCTGCTGACCGGTCAGTGACAATGTGGTGACAAGTGGTAAAGAGTGTCATCCCCACATTCTAGCTGGGACACTGGAACGTCTCGCTCACTGACTTGGTTGAAATGATTTAAGTTCTTTTTTTTTTTTTTTTTTTTGGTTCTTTTTTTCGGAGCTGGGGACCGAACCCAGGGCCTTGCGCTTCCTAGGTAAGCGCTCTATGATTTAAGTTCTTTAGATGGACTGAGGGACAGCGGCTCAAAGCCTGGAATCCCCACACGGGGGAGGCCAACACAGGAGAACAGAAATCACAGGCCAGCCTGGGCTAAGCAGAACTTCAAACATGTGAAAGAAGGCATCACTTTCAGAAGAATTCCTGCTAGGGAGGGAGAGAGGAGTTGAGAGAGAGAGAGAGAGAGAGAGAGAGAGAGAGAGAGAGAGAGAGAGAGAGAGAGAGAGAATGAATATGAATATGTATGTGCTGCAGGGATGTTGTCCAAGGCTCCCTGACTTATCCAGTCACACACGTGACTTATATAGACACACCCAGTTCCTTGGAGGTTGGGATGAACTCATAGACCAAGGTTTTGCTTTTCTAGCCCAAATACGTAGGCCTCTTACCCATGCCATTTCGAGAGCTCTATCAAGACTATCGAGTGGCAGTCTCATGAAGAAGTTTCTTGTAACAACTTAAGCAGGCTGTGGGGAAGACATGGGGGAAGTGATTTGTGGAAGCTCCCTTAGGCCAGAATTAGAGGAAAAGAACCCACCATGTGCAGAATAATTTAATGGCTATTAACACGTTTCTGACTTTGTAGAGGAAAATTTGTTTGGAAAGACTTTATGAAAGTCCCTGAATGTGGGCAATTTGAATGGTGTTTATAAATATTTTACCTGCCTTGGATAGATGATTAGATTTGTCCAATAACAATTCCAGAGTAGCTAATGCAGCCATATGAATATGAATATTTAGGGAGCACTTTTTCTCTATATAGTAAATATGCAATTAGTAATGTTTCTTTACTAGAGGTGTTCTTAATGGCATGTTGGCTTATAAAGAAAATTTAAAGTTAAGTTCCAGGAATGACATAATGAAATCTCCTGGGAATTTGTGGCTTAGGTATAATTATAAAACTGAAAATTTTATGTTTATAATTTATGCTTGCATAATGCCTTTCATCGGTGGCTATGGTAGTGCCCTCCAGGTTTCTCATTTCTTACAAGCCTGCTCCTCTACCATGCATGGCCTAACCAAAATCTCACACTCAGAAGCAACGTCCATTTTAGGTCAGAAAACAAAGACCCCGTACATGGTAAAGAAAGTGTTCCATCACTTGTTTTCCTTCCCAACTCTTCGCTTACGTATTTCCTCCTTTCCCCAGACATCGAAGGAATTTCTCCACCTGTTTTGAGGATTTTGTCCATGGAATACTGGGTTTTGAACTCTCACAGGAGAGGAAATTGCATCTCAGAGGTCAAGTAACTTTGGCAAAGTAGGCAGGTAATTTGCGTCTATCTTCAAAAGGAGATACTGAGAGACCAAAGAACAGAGTAAGAAAAGCTATTTGGAATTCCTGGTCCCCTTTCGTTGCAATATTGCTCATTTCCACGAATGGTTTTTAAGAATGCAGTATTTGTTTGGGACTAAAAGGTCAGAAAGGACTCATGGGAAATGGCTTCCTTTTCGTCCACCTACACCCAGCATGCACAGAAAGAGGAGTTTACTCTGTGTGAGGAAGAGGAGGAGGAGGAGGTGCAAACTCATCTTAGGGCTCTCCGGGCTGACAGCCTCGAAAATAGCTCAGATACTTGGCTAAACTTCCTTCCTCGTCTGTAATACAGTCCTGACTGTAGAGTAAACACCCCAAACGAATATTTAGAGGTGCCTATGATTTGGAAAGCTTCGAGACTCTTTCCAAACCATTAAAAAAAATGGCCTTCTCTATGTAACAGAAGAGGCCTCGGACTCCCTGTGAAAGAACTCTCCAAATAATTGCCAAGTGGGCTAATCCCTACCTCCATGTCTTCCAATATGACTTCCATAAATCTCTGAGAATTTCTGTGTCACTGGAAACTACTGATCTGCTAAGCTGACTGGAGTGTAAGTAGGATTGTAGGAGAATTTTGTTGCATGGAAAACTAACCCTTAATGCTTTCTGTCTTATCTCTCCTGTCTGCCCCCAAATCCTTTGGCAGCCAGTACAAGCCAGATTCTTCCAGACTTGGCTGGAGTCCAGGGTTCCCTAGGATTTCCAACTCCTCAGAAGTGTTAACATCTCGGTAGTTGTCACTGAAAGTTATCTCATGTAAGAGGGGACTGACAGAGCACCTGAATCGCTTTCCAAGAAAGCAGTGCATCCCTGAATACCAGGGAGTCTCCCCACAAATCGTGTTGGCTCTGCTGCTCAGAGTTATCTCTAAGCATGATGACAGAGTACTTCGGAACATAAAAGCCCCCTGTGGACTCATAGCAGGGCTTCCCTCTCAAATCACCACCTTCAGAACTGGTAATACCCGCAATAGGCCCCGTGGACCTCCAAGTGCACTGGAAGGATGGCCATTTAAACAGTCCATGCCCGGATGGGCAGAGACGTTCTCCTCCATGATCTGTGGGCCCCCCTTGAGAGTGTGTTTCAGTGTGTCTCAGATTCACCATGAACTTTTAAGGCCTTTGATATAGAATGCCTTAAAAGATATAGGTCCCCACAAATCATCTCTTATCTTCATCAGTGCTATTTATGGCCTACTTGTCAAGAAGATTATCATAAAAGGATTAATCCTCATTAAAATAAAAATAATCACAAGTTCTTGCCAGAGTGGCTTTTTGTCAGCCAATCAGTAGGTCCCACAAGAAGAGTCTGTAGGGGCTGGAGAGATGGCTCAGCAGTCAAGAGTGGCACTTAGTGCTCTTGCAGAGAAGCCAGGATAGGTTACCAGCACCCACCAGGATAGGTTACCAGCACCCACATTTGGGCAGCTCACAACTGCCTGAAACTCCAGTTCCAAGGGATCCGACCTTTTCTGGCCTCTGCGGGCACCAGCACATGCCTGGTGCATGTGCCCTCAGGTGCATACACACACAAATTAAGTAGACAAATGCATCTTTAGAAATAAAGTAAAGAGATGTTGTTAGGTTGTTTAGCAAGAAGGAACAGGAGTCCTGGGAGGACAGGGAGCAGTGTGAGGGGGAGAACAGTTGGTTTCCAAGTGAGCTGCGTTAAGGCAGGGCCAAAGTTTTGCAAGTTACTAAGCTTGCATTTGGTATTCAGAATCCATCTCTAATGACAGTAAAGTTCCTGTGAACGAAGAGGCCCCCCTGTAGACTCAGCCTCAAGATCCCGAGCCAAGGAATGGCATCAAGGTAGGCTAAGCAGTCGTGATATTCGAAGACCAGCAGGCAAGTGCCTGGGCCATTCCTCAAGAAGGGAGGACCACAGGTGGGGAGGAGAGTCACATCCCAAGGAAGCAGATTCTTCTACTACCCTGGGGGAACGAGCTACATCCAAGGTATCCAGAGAGAAGGGCCCGTTCCACAGACAGAGACCACATCGTCTCTCTTCTTTTGTCCACCCTAAGGGAGGCATAGGGAAGCAACAACTGGCGCCTGGCCCCTAACACATCTGTGGAGGAATCACACTACCGTGAGAACGTCTCAGTCCCAACCCATCCCTAGATTGTAGATTAGAGTCCAGTATAGACCGTCGGCCAAGTCAGTAACTATTTCGTCTCCTTTGGATGGGTCTCATGGGTCAACCTGATGTATCTATCCGTAGATGACAGAGATTTCTATGAAACTCTAAGTGGAGCTTAAAGGGGTTAAAATATTTGGTCACAAACCGAGAGGAAATCGAGGACTGATTTGGACGCGAGCCGTCTGATGCTAGAGTTTGTTGCCGCTTCCATTGCCCTGTAGGGCTGCCTTAATCAGAGGCATCTGCTACCTAGAATTAAGCATACGCTCTCTTAGGAAACCTGAAGGTGCCCGGCACTGTCCTCCCCCCCACCCCACATCTTTTCTCTGTGTTCTCTCTCTCTCCCCTCTGGGTTTCAAGACTCTGTTCTCTGTTTCCACCATTGCTCATTCTGGATTGCAGGCTTCGCAGGCTACCTGAGATCTGGTTGCTCAGATTTTCCTTGTGGAGCGGCTCCAGAAGAACCCCTTGCTGCAAGTTTTGTCCCTTGTCATAGCTCGTGTGTTTATTGAGAGTCCAAACTGGAATAGTACACCAGCCGACCCTGACTGCTCTTAAGGACTTTCACGGGCTAGTTTAGAAATCTGTGGAACACTCAAAATCCACGTCCATATGGCCCTGCAAACCAGGACAAACGTGTGATTTTTGGGTTTTCTCCCTGACCTTCCCACCATTGGCATAAAGCCGTACATGCTTCTGCAACTTTAAATTCTGGAACAACTTTTTCTCGTAGACGTTGTTCTCCGTGTTCTTTATCACTATGATGCCAGCATAAATGTGCAAGATAAACTAGAATTTTTCAAGTCATCAGTCCATAAACTAATATCTAGTGATATTTAGGTGGGGTTTTTTTTTTCTGTCCAAATGTAAAGTCTCACCCATCGGTAGGTGATTTCCTATTATTTCTTATGATAAATGTGTTGTTTCAATAGTAATGACCTGCTAGGTTAACATTCTAGAGAAGTTGTGGGGATCATGCTACTAGTTAGTACATGGAGCACCAGATAGCAGTCACGGTGCTACGGTTTTATTTTCTAAGCTCTCCCTTTAAAAATACCTAAATCTGAGGGTTTACTAGGAGGCGAATTCCTTCCCTCATTGGGGAATACAAAGGCCTTCCTCTAAGGACCATTTTTAAAACATGCCACCTCCACATGTCACAGCGTGAACGCATGGCATGTGGTGTATAGCCAGGCAGGCTACATAGAGAGGGCCACAGGCTCCGGGCACAGTTTGAAAGACCAAAGGGTTGCAGTCACGATGGCAGAGGACTCTGTGGTTCCTGGCTGGGAACCAGGGGGCTGGAGGCTTTGAAACTTGGGCTCTTGGTCAAATAGTCTACGCCTGGTCACAGATTCTGGCTCGGGTGTTTAGAGAAAGTTTTATTTACAATAGCCCCAAACTGAATGCAGCCTAAGTACTTCCCAACTGGTGAGTGGATAAGCAAATTGTAGCACGGCCATTATAATGTAATGAAATGCTATTCAACAATAAAGATGGCTAAATGCAGCAGAGCGGGGTGGGTCGTAAAGGTTTTATGTTCATTGAAAAAAGCCAGACATAAATGGTGAGAGTCTATGCGACTTCATCTCTGACATCCTTAACGAGTCTAAACTAGAGAGCAAAGACTGATCAGCGGTCTCCAAAATCAGCAATAGGGAGTGAACTGACCGAGAAAGCACAAAAGAACATGGAGGGCTGGCGGGGCTGTTGTACGGGTTAATCCAGTAATAACACTCTAGGTATGTGTCTGTGCTACGTGCACTCCTGGCACACTTCATTCTCCTGTGTAGTAAGAGCCGTTCTTGATGTAACTTATACATTAATATAAAAAAAAATCAAGGGGTTTGGGATTTAGCAAGTGCAAGGCCCTGGGTTCGGTCCTCAGCTCTGGAAAAAAAAAATCAAAACATAGTAAGTGCATTTCCAGAGCTGTTTTTCATTTGTCCGCCTTCTGTAGGTGAGGTGATCAACGTCCAGGTAAGACACATGGCTTTGTAAAACCAAGGGATGTGATGGCTTAGCCACACACCGTGTCGGTCTCTTATAAGGCTGTGTTCTACCGATAAGCCATGTGTCATAGGGCCCAGGAGGGGAAGAAGAGCAAAGGGAATCTAGGGTGACATTCGAAGACAAACTTCGAAGGAACTGTATGCGTGGAAAAGAGTTCGGCAAAGCAGGAGCTGGCTCTGACAGAAAGGGAAGAGGGACCGGAGAACGCCGTTGCTGGCATCAGTGGGAAAGAAAGGGTTGAGTGACAGAGATGTCAATTACCTGTTTAGGTCCTGCAAGCCTCAAATGAACATGTTTACCCGTTTGCAGCACCCAAGTGGCTTCCGTTTCTCGGCAATGGAATAGCTCACACAATTAAGCTTTTAGGGGAAAAAATTCTTTTTTTTTTTTTTTGCCATTAAAAAAAAATCTGACAAATGTTCCACATGTATCATCTGGACACAGGTCACATTACCCAGATAATGAACTCTTTCATGTAAAATTTCCAGTAGATTTTAACATGCAAAGTCCTCCTCATATGTTATCCGGCATTGATCCGATTGGAGCTGTTAGTGTCTAGTGGATCAATGATCAGCAAACTAAAAAGTCACTTAGCGACTATGACACCCATGGCAGCGTTAGAATCTATTGTGTCAGGAATCCTTGTTTTATTAACTCTGTAATTACCTGTTCAGCTGAACCGGTGAATTTTATTACACATTTTCTTTCACCTGAACAAGACCTTTGCACTTCTCCCCATGCCCCGAGGATCCTCCATTTATTTTTTATTTTTTTATTTTTTTTTTCTGCTCCACGTCTGTCTCTGGTGCCCTGTGGCTTAGCTGCCATCTGTTTAGGCAGGGCTGTGTGCAGGAAGGAGGGATTTAAGAATCCCACCGCCTTGCTTTAGAAACTAGTAAGTGGCAGCCCGCTCCAGCACAGTGGCCTTAGTTTCAGGCTACATACACTTCATCTTCAGGAAGGTGAGGGGGAAGAAAGCCAGGAGTGTGACTGTCATGTTGGTGCACTCCCTAAACAAAAGCTTATATTGCACAGGCTGAGTTAAGAGCATATTGAGATCTCTCCAATGCTGTGTCAACATGTCTAAAACTTTGGGGGTTCCCCCCCTTAAAATTGAACATTTTAGCCAGGTGGTAATGGCGTATACCTTTAATCCCAATGCTCTGGAAGCAGAGGCAGACAGAGTTCTATGAGTTTGAGGCCAGCCTGGTCTACAGAGTAAATTCCAGGACAGCCAGGGCTATGGAGAGAAACCCTGAACATTTTTTCCTTCCTTCCTTCCTTCCAACTTTCTCCTTTGACTTCCCCTCTCACCTGAGACCCAACACACAGTCACTCACCAAATCCTGTCAGTTCCTCTGTCAAAATGCCTCCGTGGTGCGCCCGCCCCTGCATATCTTTTCTAGCCCAAGCCCAAGCCTAAGCCACTACCATTTCCTGTCTGCACGACTCAAGCCACATTGAGACACTCTTGACCGATACACTCTTGGCTGTTTTAAGATTTTTCAGTTTTTTTTAAATCTCTGTGTATATGTCTATGTACACATGTGTACCATGTGTACACATGCACCACACGTGTACAGCACCCACAGAAGCCAGAAGGCGTCAGATCCCCCAGAGCTGGAGTTGCCAACAGTTGGGAGCTGCCTCATGTGGGTGCTGGGAATTGAACCCGGGTCCCCTGGAAGAGCAGCCATTGCTCTTAACTGCCGAGTCGTCTCTCCAGCCCCTCTCTTAGCTCCGCAGGCTTGGTGTCACTTTTGTCACCACTGCTCATGTCAATCTCCTTGTTTTCCTGTAATCATATACAGTTATAGATTTTAGCACAGCGTTCATCCGATCATTCGCCCGGCATGAGACCATGCGAGCGAACAGGATCTGTGTCCTCTCGTGATGAGCTTAGTGTCTGTCGGGCCAGGGAGAGTGAAGGGGGAGTAGAAGCGGGAGGAAATGATTCTGAGAAGTGTAACAAGAGAGCAGAGAAGAGCAGCGATTGGTTTTTTACTTGGTCTATGAGAGAAAGCTCTGCAGTGGTGGTGATGTGTATTTCAGATCCGCAAAGACAAGGCATGGGGGAGAGATCTTAATTTTCATTTTCCATGCTAGAAGGTATTTTAGGAGTATAAAACAAAGCCAAAAGAAACCATCATCCTTCTTCAGAGTGTGTAGAGGGACGTAATAGCTCCCCAATTAGTTGAGACCACTTACGTAGTAGCCAGTGGCTACTAATAATCCGTCATACAATAGCGGAGCTGATGTAACGGACACACTTTTCTTACAGAATTTAGTTCTATTACCTTGACTAAAGTTCCCCACATTTTGAGAAGCTTGCCTAGTAATATCCCTGCCTTAGTAACGTTTCTATTGCCACGGATAAATACCATGACCAGGGCAATTTATTTAAAAAAAAAAAAAAGCATTCAACTTGGGGCTCAGAGTTCTGGGGAGCTATAGTTCACGTCCACCCTGGTGGGGAGCATGGTGTGAGGGTCTGTCTAGTTCAAGCCGTTCTGCCCAGGTTTTATAAACTAGCAAAGGCCCACACGAGATATGAACTTAAGCCTATTTTTCTCCAGATAGAACGTGAATGTTTAGCCTCCACTGACAGTCTACTTGAGAAATTCAACTAAATAAAAGTTTCTCCTCGTTATGCTGTACTTTCCAAAGGTTTGGAAAAAATCCAGGGGAAAGAAATTTGATAGGTTTTGAGAAGTATAATTACACAAATTCCCACCTAAAGTGGAATTATTAAAAGACAACGTTGTTTCCTTTTGTGCCCATAATGCTTCCCTCGAGATGGTTTACAGAAATATTGTCATCATAAAGAAAGTGTTCCCGGGGGCTGGGAAGACAGCTTGGTGGTTAAGAGCACTTGTTGCCACTCTACAGAGGACCCAGGTTCAGTTCCCGGCAACCATATGGTGGCTCACAACCATCCGTAACTCCCATTTGAGGTGAGCTGAGGCCTTCTTTTCTTCTTCACCGGGGATGCACACGATAGACAGACAGACAAACAGGCAGGCAGAACACTCATACACATAAACTATAATAAGTTTTAAGAAAAAGAAACTGGTCCCTAACCACAGCTATGATTCCCGTTGTTAGCAATGACAGTCCGTGCCTACAGTCTGGCACAGACCTCAGCACGCTGACTGTGTGTGGCGTTTTCAGCCCCGTGTCTAAGGCGCGGAGAAAAGCATGGAACAGATACAATCTGTGCTTCTGAAAGAGACATTCGTCAATTAAGCTGAGTCGAATTGCTTGTAAGACCTTTGGCAATAAGGATGATCCCACAGTAGTCAAGAGCCATGGGAACGCGCCTCCCCCCTTCCTTCAGCTAAGAAATGAGAAAGTTAGCTGACCCCCGTGTGGCGCTCACCTAGAACTCCACAGACCGTTTCATTGGAAATGATTAGGGAAGCGCGATGTGTGGACGAGAGAAATTAAGCTGAGAAATGTAAACCTGGAGTTAAGAGACCTCATCATTGCAGCTGCGGCACCTCTCCTGCTCCCTAATTCCCTTTTAAAATGTGCTTACTGGCGTGAGCTCCAGAGATATGAAGATGAATAAGACTCGGCCCCTGTCTTCAAGGAACTAATAATCCGGGGGGAAACAGATGCGGACAACTCAGCCTGATCATTGAGATCCATGGTGCTCTTAGCAAAGTGCTAAGCAGAAGAAAGAGTTAATGATGAAATCTGCTCAAGGCATCAGGGAAGACTTCATGGAGGAGGTGATGCTTAACTGGATGTTGAAGTAAGGTTTAACCAAGAAAAGGAGAGCCTAAAAGAAAGGGTAGAGGAAAACAAAGGCAGGCTTATAAACCACATGGCACGGGGTTAGAGCAATGGCTCTCTGGTTAAGAGCACTTTCTGCTTTTCCAAAAGACCCTAGTTCAGTTCACAGCACCCACATGAGACGGCTCAAAATTACCTGTCACTCCAGCTCCCGGGATCAGACACCCTTTTTTCTGGCCTCTGTGAGCACACACGTACACATAAACAAAAACAAAAAATAAAACTTTAAAACATACTTGGCCTGTCAGACAATGGAGAGGAGAGAGAGAGAGAGAGAGAGAGAGAGAGAGAGAGAGAGAGAGAGGCAGAGAGAAAGAGAGAGAGAGGCAGAGAGAGAGAGAGAGAGAGAGAGAGAGGCAGAGAGAGAGAATAGTTAGGGTTTGCTGTCAAGAATATGTCTCTTCCTCCTGTCTTCAGCCACTCCTGTGCCACTGCTATACTTTAGGTCTTATTGTGTAAGACAGTGGAACCAATCACCATTGTTTGGTTGTGGTGGGCGTGTCTCTTTATGCGGTCCTCTGCAGTCGGCCTCTCTAAGTTCTTATCCAGTCTTGATCCCCTTGGTGGTATTGCTGTGGCATTGGCTAGAAGCAGATGCTAATGCCTCAGGTCCTTTTCTATCACCAGAGGCTTCTTCGGCCACCCTCGGTTTCTACAGGCCAACCATATCATCTGAGCTTAGCCAAACGGATATTCTCTCTTTGAAGACTGAACCTAGGCCAAACTTTACAAAGATTTGAAGACATTTATTGGTCATCCATGGGGCTAGTGGGAAGACTTATTTGTTGTACTCTGAGATTTGTATGCGCGTGTCTTACTTCACCCTTGAAGATCCTCTGAGTCCAATCTTGAGTCGCTTTCTGACTTGCAGCTAGAATGCTATCCCAGACATGTCCAAAACCAAACGCATCGAGTTCAAGGAGTTTGACAAGTCCAAATCTGAAATGAAATGCTTTTCAGACATGGTGACTCCTTGTCTTAAAGTTGAGGATTAAGTAAGTCCCAGGAGATAAATCACCCGGGAAGACGAAAGAGAAAAGAAATAGGAAAGGACCAAAGATAGCATCCTGGAGGATGCCGAGGTCTGAAGAATCAGAAGAGAAAAACATATTTCCCTAAAGAGTATCAGAGTGCTAGGAGGAGAACCGAAGGGGGAAATAATCTTGAGGAGAGGCTCAGTCATATCAAATACTACAGACAGGTCAGCGAGAGCAAGGACTAAGTCATTGAGCTCTCAACCATTGAGATTTGACAGCGAGTTGATGATTGGCTTACGTCGGGAGCATTAATTAGGACTAGCCTTGTAGCTGGGAGCTGGACTCCTATGGTTAAGGAAATAATGGGAGGTGACAAGCAGAGTTAGGGATATGGATTGTTTTAATTGGGAGTCTGGAGACGGGAAAGGCAGAAATATGGTCATCAGGGATTTGGGGTGAGAAGAAAGCTTTTTCACTCGTGACTAGAGGAAGCCTAAGCATACCCAGCAGAAGGATTGGTGGAGAATGAAAGACTGAAAACAAAAAGAAGGAGGAGGGAGAGACAAGCAGGAGAAGGAAGTGGTGAAGATTTTAACACAGTCTCATGGTTGACCTTGGAAGGGAATAGAGCATGACCTTGGAAGGGAGTAGAGCATTTTCCTCTTTGGAAATAAGACTGAGGGTTGGGGATTTAGCTCAGTGGTAGAGCGCTTGCTAGGCTGAGTTCGGTCCCAGCTCCGAAAAAAAAAAAAAAAAAAGACTGAAAAGAAGTAGAAGATGAAGCAGATTGAAATCACCTGGGCTCTCCGTAAAGCTAGCCATCCCTCAAGCCTTCACTGCATGTAGTGAATCAAAACACTTAGCGTCCTCAGTGTTTACTGTTAGAACGCCACCGGTGGCATTTATGTCTACTAAAATCCATGACTTAGAAATAGAAATAAGAGAAAAGAAGAGATGAGTTGAAATTCACAAGGGGTAAAAGTTGACAGAGCTCCTCTGGGATACAAGCAATGGAATCCAATAAAGACTGAGGGCCCCCGAGGGCTGCTGTGAACTTGGCTGGGGGGATGGCTCGGTGGGTAAAGTAGGTGCCACGCAAGCGTGAGGACCTGAGTTCTGATTTCTCTAGGACCCAACATGGTAGTGTTAACTCTCAGAAGACAACTGTAGACTTCTACGTGTGTGTTGTGGGGAGACAGTTCAACTGGTAGCTCTACATGTGTGTTATGGGGAGACAGTTCAACTGGTATCGGTTTTGCTTTTTATCCACAAGGGCAGAGGCCATGTTGCTGTCTGTGTTGCGTTGACCCAAACGTAGAAATCAAGTGTTTGACCTCTGAGGCTGGCACAGCAAGGTGAATGCACTTCTAATGTGCATATTTATTTGTAATAACTTATTTCCCAAATTATACAGGGATATTGAGAGAAGGAGTTTTTACACGCGTCCTAGGCATCTGAAGAAACTTGGTTCTGAGTCCAACGTTTCTTTTCGTGTGGCCCTGTCTCCTTTTGACATCTCAACCCCTTCCCTCTCTTCCCAGCCTGTGGACCACTCTAAACTCACATTAACTTTAAAAGCATTTCTAAAACTCACTTGTACAGAACTTGAATGGAGCCTTAACCGCTCTGGTGAAAAGTTGGAAACAGGCTAAGGGCCCGTTGGTGGGAGATGTGCTCAACACTTACTGTGTGTCCAAACCACAGACAGCTTATCACAAATCCGGGGAAAGCCATCTACATCTCCGGGTTAAAACAAAACCAAGACTCCAGCTTTTAGGAGACCTCCCCTAACACACGAATACAAGTCATGAGCCTGGGATGGCAGCACCTGAGAGGTTGAAGCAGGAGGATTGAAAGTTCAGTATCATTCTAGGCTTCAGGGTTGAAAGGTAGACATCAACCTGGGCTACATAACAAGTTCAAGGCAGTCTAGCAAGACCCTGATCTGAGGTGCTAATAATGTACCTCAGTTTACAGAGTGCTCTCCTAACATGCTTGAGGCCCTGGGTTCCAGCCCCAGCACCACAGAGACAGAGGTCAGTGTTCATGCTTGTTATCCCAACACTTGAAAATGAAGGCAGGAGAATCAGGAGTTCAAGGTCACGCTCAGCTATATGGCCATGTTTCGGTCAGCCTGAGCTACTTTTAACACTGTCTCGAAGAAAATTGTTTATTTTTATTTCGTTTGGCTAAAAGTAGGTTCATATATGTGATCACACACACACTTAGCCAAAAGAAAGAAGAGACACAAATATTAAGACTCTAGGAATGTTTTTATTTATGTGCCTGAAATGTTGGAAACTTTACCGTGTGCTGTTTTCATTTTAGGACTCAGAAAATATAATCAAGATTTTTTTAAAAAAAAATAATAAATTGTTTAATAATAGGAAGCATTCCAAATGGCCAGATTACTAACCTTCCTTCTGCATCAGATAAAAACTCACTTCGTCTTCTCGATGGTGAAGATGCTCTCAGCTAGAAGTGAGGGGGAGCCAAGCTGTCTCAATTAATTTGTGTCCTTTGGAACTGATTGGTATCTCCATGATCCTGCAAAACATAATTCCTCATCTTCTCAGAAGCGAATCTCTGAATGATGGCATTCAAGACTGGAAAAAAAAAGACAGAGGAAAACCATGTGGACAGTGTATGCCGGTGTCGTTCTGGACAAGAGTATGACCCTGTCACAGAGTAGCCCTGCAGTGAATACAGGTCCCTCTGTGTCGCTCAACAAATCTCTTTCTACTTCTCTAGTGCTGTTAGGAATGGGCACTCACAGCACACAGAAGTTACTATTTCACTTTAATGATATTTGTTTGTTTGTATGATTATATCTACCTTCAAATATCCTTTTCTCCAGAGATTTCTTAGGCATTCGGTTTAGTTCCGGTTTTGCAATGGCTTCCACATACTTAAATACAAGTTGGATTTACTTCGGTGCCTAGAGTGAGATGAGGATCAAAGTTGATTTTATTCTGAACCACCACCTCTCTCGGGATTCCTTTAGTGACTTCCCTACACACACACACACACACACACACACACACACACACACACACACACACACGCACACACACACACGCTCGAGACTCTTTGTTTATTATATATGATTTTACTACAGAAGATCCATTTGTTTATGCTTTCGTGTAAACCCAAGTGTCTTGGGCCAGGATTACAAGGTCCGGAACTCTACAGTGCTTTAGAAGTTTGTGTCAGCGACCACGTTTCTCTCTCCAGAATTTCAAAATCCCATGCTTCTCTCTTAATTTTTTTTTTCTTTGCAAATTGTAGAATTGATTTACGGAGTGCCTTAAAATTTTATATTGTGGTTTCAGTTTGCGTAGTAGTATTAAACACAACGATTAAGTTTATATCTCTCCATTTTGCTGCAACAACTTCTCTGCTTCCCTCTAAGTATTTTCATGGAGGTGATGAGCTGCTCAACGGCGGCAATAAAACACTTGATATGTGCGATGACTGCGTGAGGCAGCGGCCGCGAGTCAGAGACTGCTTTCGGGTGTTAGGAAATCACCCTGTTCCAGCCTTATCTAGCAACGTACGTGGAATACAACGAGTTTTCTGTTGTCCTAAGCTTCTGCCCACTTTTGATTTCAGCCCCGTTCTTCTGAGCACTGCGTGCTATTGGTTAAGTGATCAGGATGGATAGTCTTGGCATCTCCTTAGCCTTTTATAATTGGCTGCTTCTATTAGATGGGAGAGCTCATCCGATTTTCCTTTCTTGAAACTCCAAGGAACAGTGTCTGTCTTGGGGGGATTTTAAGGTATCTGTTTTAATAAATATCTCAAACTTTAAAGTGGATTGTTGTGCTGGCTACCTGTATGATCTCAGGGAAGTTATTGGCATGCTCTGACTCCTAGCCTTTCCTATCTGTAAAACAGATATAATAGATAAAGTAAGTCACCTATCGGAAGGCTCTCTGTACTCACTAAGGAAATGGCATTCTGTCCCTCGTTCCCTCCCCTCCATTCATCTTCTGGCTTCTCTGTTGCTGGTTCTCTGAGCACTTTCTTCCCTAATTTTTTTTCCTAAGGGGGCTCCTAAATTTCTCCCCTGGCTTGGCTAAGTCTTAAGTAGACCAACTGGCAAAAAAAAATGAAGACATAGAAGAGATTCCATATGCGATCTAGTATTAAATTAATTGGCATTAAATTAATCACAAATCATTTTAATAGTGTCAAGTGAACTAAGCCAAAATGCCCCGTCCTTCCTTTAGGAAAATAAATGGGGTTTGGAACATTATCATTTCCTAAGTTATTAATGATTAATATAGGACAATAATTTGGGTGCTGACCTCAAAGACTTATGTATAGCCTGTCCATTAGTACCAGGTGGTGATCCTGAGTATAAACGCTGATCATGTCACCTGAGAGCCAAAATCATTTGATTAAACAGGCATGTTCAACATTAAAGTGTGTGTGTTTAATTAAAATTGATTTTGGAACACTTCTCCAGCTATGGCTCCTTCTGCTCAACGTTATCTTTTTATTGTGAAAATGAAATAAAAATGGAGACGTCGTTTAGGTTTTATCGTCCACGGTGGGAAGTGCCTAGTTTTGATTTTTCTTTCCAAGGCCTAATAAGCAATACGACCACTGTGCGTCTTAATTTCATTTGGTCCCAGGGGAGGCTCGCCAGGAATCAAATTCCAATCTGGAAATTCATCGAAAGACCCTACAGACTGTGGAAGCATCCAAGGCCATCAGCACAGGGAGGAGATCGGGGAACAGATCTGGGGAAAATCATTCTCTCATCTGCTCCACGGTCCATTTTGTTTGTTTGTTTGTTTTTTTGTTTTGTTTTGTTTGTTGTTGTTATTGTTGTTGTTGTTGTTGTTTTTCAGTGACAAAATGGTTCTAGGTGCTAACTCTGTCACCTGCTCTTAAGAGCAACAAAATCATATGTGGCGTTTGTCTCTTCACAGAAGGTTCTGTGCATATTGGAATAATTTCACTTCATTCAGCCAAGAACTCTTTCTAGTAATCAAGTAGACACATCATTTTTTGTTTAAGGAAGGAAGGAAGGAAGATGGGAGGGAGGGAGGGAAGGAAGGGAAAGGAAGGAAGGAAGGAAGAGAGAGAGAGAGAGAGAGAGAGAGAGAGAGAGAGAGAGCCAGAAAAAGAAAATAGAATTTAGAAATTAATTTCCAGCCACAGACATGGTTTTGTGGGTTGGTTTTTTGTTTTGTTTCGTTTTGTTTTGTTTCGTTTTGTTTCGTTTCGTTGCTGCTTCCGTCCAACATTTCCTGAGGGACACACACAGGATAATTAGTTACAGGGAACAGACACTGATCTGTTCTGACAGGTAAAGACTACCTTTACACACAAACACAAACCCTCTTGCCCGATTCAAATGTTCTCAGCCTTGAAATTCTCAATAGAAATAGGAATGTGACAAAGTTGCTTCTCCCTCACAGTAATAAGCACGGACTCCCGCAGCTTATAAAAACTAATATTTTGTGTAAATACTTTGGGTGACTAACCTAGGTTGGTTTTCTCCTCTTCCTCCTCTTCTCTTTCTCCTCCTCTTTCTCTTCCACCTTCTCTTTCTCCTTCTCTTCCTCATCCTCCTTCTCCTCCTCCTTCTTTTCTTCCTTCTCCTTCCCTTCCTCCTCTTCCTCCCCTCCTCTTCTTCCTCTTCTTCCTCTCCCTCCTCTCCCTCCTCTCCCTCCTCTTCTTCCTCTCCCTCCTCCTCTCCCTCCTCCTCCTCCTCCTCCTTACTGTTCTATTTTTATTCAGTTCTACCTAAAATACTGTCCAGCTCACCTTAGGGGTTACTATTCATGTGATGATATCAGACAAACCAAGTGCGGACAAGGAAGCGGAAACCCTGGTCAGGAAAAGAAACGGGAATATGTCAGTGCAGGAACCAAACGTCAGGTCCTAGTTTTTCATAAAGAGAAAAATGGCTAAATGACCAAAAATAGGAGTTTGGTTTTGTTTTTATTTTAATGGAAACTCTCAGACAATCTCACAGAGAATGTGCAGTTGGAAAGAGTCTAATAAAAAAAGGGGGGGAGTTTTGAACAGCTAGTGCAATGTCCCACTGGCCTCAAAGTTTGCCCTTGGGCAGGTGCAACTTCCTGTGTGCTTTTCTCTCTAGTTGGAGAGAAAAATAAAATGCTACACCGGGCGGGGGTGGGGGGACCTGCAGGCATACCTCTAGCCAACCTGGTGCCTGAGTAACCCACACTGTTGATGACAGCTACACCAGAAGAAAATAAAACGTGGGAGCCGTGTGTCGGAAATCATTTGAAGTTTCGTGCTCTTCCTGAATTCACAGTTGCCACATACCACTGTTTTGCGACTCTTACTAATAAAAGACCCCCTGTTTGCTAGACATAAAACTTGATGTTAGAGTCTTTGGGGCTTCTGTGTGAACTCACTTTCCAAATTAAAGCAAGCCACAGGTACTTTTTATCAGATTGGGGTCCATTAAATCCCACTACAGGCAAATCTCGTGTGTGTGTGTGTGTGTGTGTGTGTGTGTGTGTGTGTTCATGTTTGTGAATATTGTTTGGAATACCTGGAGAGAAGAAGAGAAGAACCACTTTTCACATCACTCACCAGAGCTGTCTCCCCACCCTCTCCTCCCAGTAGAGCCATGATTTTTAGCAAGATTCCGATGGGAGACCTTTGTGGAGTGGCATTTGCGATTCACACTCCAGGTCCCCATGCCAGCTTCAGAAAGCCAAGCAGATGTTTCCTCGATCCCTGCAGCACAGCTCATCACCTATCCCAGGAGGAAAATCAGAAAAGGCTGGGACAAATGCAATTCCGTCAGTCACAGCCACAGGAAAATGGATATTGTGTGTGTGTGTCTGTGTCTGTGTCTGTGTGTGTGTCTGTGTGTGTCTGTGTCTGTGTGTGTGTCTGTGTGTCCGTGTATCTGTGTGTGTGTCTGTGTGTGTCTGTGTGTGTGTGTCTGTGTGTGTCTGTGTGTATTGTCTGTGTGTGTCTGTGTGTGTGTCTGTGTGTCTGTGTGTGTGTCTGTGTGTGTGTGTGTCTGTGTCTGTGTGTCCATGTGTCTGTGTGTGTCTGTGTGTGTGTCTGTCTGTGTTGTCTGTGTGTGTGTCTGTGTCTGTGTCTGTGTGTGTGTCTGTGTGTGTGTCTGTGTGTGTCTATGTGTGTGTCTGTGAGTGTGTCTGTGTGTGTGTCTGTGTGTGTGTCTGTGTGTCTGTGAGTGTGTCTGTGTGTGTATCTGTGTGTGTGTCTGTGTGTGTATCTGTGTGTGTGTCTGTGTGTGTATCTGTGTGTGTGTCTGTGTGTGTGTCTGTGTGTGTGCCTGTGTCTGTGTGTGTGTGTCTGTGTGTATGTGTCTATGTGTGTGTCTGTGTGTGTGTCTGTGTCTCTGTGTGTGTCTATGTGTGTGTGTGTGTTGTAGATTGGATTAAATGTGGCTTTGAACTGGGCTTTATTTAAAGGTAGAATGATTGATTCATCGACAGGAAATTTTACCCTCCACCTAGAGCTCCTTTTCTAGCCCCTGCTTTTTTTTCTCAGCCTTGCCAGGCCGACTTTGGTGTCTCTGGAGGACAAGTTCCTGTGCTCTTTCAGTTTTGTTTCAGATCAATAGGTTGTTTGAGAGCGAGCTTAGCCCCTGGGTTGTTTGTGCAAGAACAATAAGATCCGAAGTTATTTCTTTAGCCACACACCCAAGCACATGCATACAAAAAGGAAGAAGGCAAATAAAATGTATTTGGCATTTCCTATGCCACAGTAATAGGATCAGGAAATTCTACTCACTAAGCGGGTTACAAAACGAGTAGTACAAAACAATTTTGCATGGAGCCTGAGCTAACATTAGGTAAGACATTCTGCTGTAAGAGTTTTTTTCTTTTTTTTCTTTTCTTTCTTTCTATATCTCTCTCTCTTTCTTTCTTTCTTTCTGCATTGCTCAGTTTTAAGCAAGAAATTAAATGTTCCAGAAAATAAAAAAATATATATAAGCAATTTAAAGCAATTTCTGTTGAGTTTGGACATACATGAAATGCAACCTTGACTAATTGTGGTCTAGAGTCCGATTCTTAAGATGCATTTATTTTTTTAGCAAGTCTCTTTGCTTACACTGAAACCCTTCAGCCCCAGGCCCTAGGCTGGGGAAGGGCTACTGCTGACTGAGAAGACTCCCTGTGGGTGCAGGTCTCTGTCTCCCTTTCGGATACTCATTTGCTGCCTTCGCTCGCTCTGTGCAAACGCAGAGTAGTGTCTGTGTTTCTCGAAAAGAATGTGTGTTAAAAAGAACTAATGGTCCCAGTGTCCATCAGGCTGGGCAGAGATGGAGGTCATCTGGCGGTCAAAACCAAATAATTTCAGCCTGCGCGTAAAGCCCCTGAAGCTGTTGACTCGGTGGAGCGAATTCACCCGCCTCTTGTTGCTTCTGTATCCCCCGAAACCTGGGAGTTTTAATTTTGGCGACAAGAACGGACATATTTTCTCCCTGGCAACGGTGTGTGCACAGTGCTGGCCATTCAGCATTTGCTCAGGTTAGCTCAGCTGAAGTACACAACGGCACTCCTGGATCTAGGCCAGCCCCAAATAGACAAAAGGCTGCATTCTGCCTCCAGACTCTCCCAAAATATTGGAAGAGGCTGACTATCTATGCACGTTTGAGACGCATTGTTAGGCAGAAAATTTTTAACTTCTGCTCTTTTAAAGAGACCCCGTGTTCTTCTACAGGTACAGATTTTAAGTGACTTCCGGGTTTCCACATTCATACGGAACAGATGGGAATGGAAGTGGCTCCAGAGTGCTGACAGCTCCATTAAAAATCCTTTAAAATCCATACGCCATAAATTGGAACCATGCATTGGATGTAGTCACAGCCCTTTCAGTACGCCCTGCGCCCTGCTTGTGAATAGCGCCACCTGCTGGCTGTTGGTGAAAGCTCGTTGCTGATGAACCAGTCTAAAAGTCAGTATTAGATACAATTTAAATGTTTTAAGTCAGTAGATCTCTGGAGATTTAACGGGTTTTTTTTTTAAATCACTTAGCTTCATTATTTTAGAACATCTTTACTACGATTAATTTACAAAATTGTTTTTGTAGACACTAAAAGGAAAGCACAGGGAATATTGCCTAGGTTCTAAAGTATTCCTAAAATTGTACCAAACCTTGATTATCTTTTAGTTTTAACTTCTCATGCCCCTCTGGCAGATTTCAAAGTCATGTCAGAAGTATCTAGATCTTCCAGACTGGGTTTTATTTCTTCTGTTTCTTTTCTGTTGACTTTCTTAAAAAGTGCCTATGTGCCCTGAAATATCTAAACATGGGGAAAGGAAGAAGGGCAGGAAGGCAGAGAGAGCCACCGCTGAATGGTGAAGTGTCAGCTTTAAGGATTACGTCTGTGACTGAGGGATTTACCACTCTTATTTTGGCATTGACTCATAAAACATATGTTCACAAAGTCTGTTTTATGGGCTTTTTAACAAGGTAAGAAATTTTAAGTGTTCAAAGGAAAGGAAAAAGCAAACCTTCCTGCTGCTAGATTGTAATATACATGGTTTCTTTCAATTGTTTCAGGCTTTGCTCTTCACACAAAAACATACTATAATACTTTATAATAAAATAAACTAAAAACATAATGCCACCATTGTACACAGGGAATGTTAGACTTTCATGAATTAAAGTAATCCAAAATTGGGTTTCTAGCCCTGCAAAAATGTGCTTTTACTCTGAAGTTGTGTCGTTTGAGTTTTCTGTTATTCTTTTTTTTTTTTTTGTACTTTTTTGTTCTACCTTTTTTTTTTTTTTTTTTGGTTCTTTTTTTTTTTCGGAGCTGGGGACCGAACCCAGGGCCTTGCGCTTCCTAGGCAAGCGCTCTACCACTGAGCTAAATCCCCAGCCCCCGAGTTTTCTGTTATTCTTAAAACTCTAATCTGGTCCTATTTTAATGTGTGTCTTTAACCAGGTCCTTTTAACTCTTAGAAACGTACTGGTTTGGGGTGAGACTTAGCCAGTGACTGGGGCTGTCCAGCGGGCACATAGGTCTCTCTGGCCCACCGGGATGAAAGGCTACGCACCTCCACTCCTCTCCCTGTCTTCTCCATACAGAGACACACCCCTGTTTTCTTGAGATGTCTCTAGCACCCGCGTTAAGTATTTGAGGCAATCAGAAGCCTCAGGTCTTTGACAACAAGAAAGGAGCCCATGCTGACTCCTGGTTGGAGAGTCGTGGCCTGGTGCTGAGGTTTGCACACTCTCTGGAGAAGAATAAAATTGAGCTTTTCTGAAGAGAAAAATAATGGCCCCTGGAGATTTTTCTCTACCTGGGGAGGTCCTGTGGAACTTCTCCAGTATTTTTTCGTTGCGTGTATTACCACACATCTGTAATCCCAGCATTCTAGCTATCCTCTAGGGCAAGATGAACAACTGTGAGTTTCGTAGCCAGACTCAGTCTCCGAAACAAAACAAACAAGAAAGAGAAGGGAATAAGGAAGGAAACTTTCCCTTTAATTTAGATGTCTGGGCTCTGGGCGACTCCCATTTTGGAGCTTTATCTCCCCAGCCTGTGTTGCCCTATCACTTCTACTCGCCTGACTCCGGGCACAAGTCAGCTGCGCACTTTAAAGGTCACTAGGACGATGACTAAGTTTCCTGTAGGCTCCGCCCTTCACCGGTAAACACAGCCTCTTCTGGGCTCCTCGGCTGTGGAACGCCCCCTACTGCCTCCAGGATGCTAATTCCTTGATGTACTCCCACCTGCGAGCCCAGTACCAAGGCGGTAAAGCGGAACCACATTTCTTCTTACAAGGCACGTCTGGGTTACTACTCTCTTGGTCAGCAAAACAGAATTCCCACTGTCTGCAGCATTGAATTGTCACACATTGAGAGATGATTCTTTTTTTCCGACTAATTCAGTTCCTTGCTCGAAGCATTCTCTCATTGGAGGATGTAGCACCCAAAATTGTCAAGTATGACAGCTGTCTTCCTGAATCTTCCAGACTCCAGGCTCATCATCCAGATCCAAACACAGCTACTCTAATTCTATAATAATAATAGTTATAGTTATAGTTATTGTTATTATTATTATTATTACTTAGAATTTTAAAGTACATAAAAGGGGGGTCTATTATTCCACACAGGGGCTTTGAAAGTCAATTTGGTCCTAGTAGCTGTCTTCTGGATTGAATCTTAAGAGAGGACTAGAAGAACATTCTAGACAAGAGAAAAGAGCAACAGTAAGAATGTAGCATTTCTTTTTACCAGGCTTCCTGCAGCCCTTGACTACTGTTGCCTTTGCTGTTGACTGCATGATTAACCAATCACAAAGGGGAGAAAGGCTACTTAGAGAAAAGCCTTATGGGGAGTGCTTTGTTTGGCCTGCTCACCTTCCTTTCTTTGCCCGTGGCAGTTTGATATGTGCACTATAGCATGGCGTCCCTTCTTTTCCCCCTCCAAAGATCCTTCTTGTTTCTTTCCCTCCATACACACCGGCTCTCTCACACACCTCCAGAGTTTACTCCTGAGCACTTCGCCCTTTCTCCTAAGATGTCCACAAGTCGAATCAATCAGACTGAACCAGTAAGACAAGGTAATGACGTTGCCTGTCTTTACAGGTGAACTTGGAAACGGAATAAAAACCAACTGCTAACTCATTAACCTTGAGAGGCACATCGGGTGGTTTTGTTCTAATGTTTCCAGAGTTTGTTTAGAGTTGAACACACTTTAAATATGTCTCCGTGGTTTAATGGCCGCCTGAACACAATTTTTGATGGCCTCAATTGATTTCCTTTCATTAAAGACCAAATCTTAATGAATGCATTTGCCTTCCTCTCCAATTTACATTCAAACAGGAAATGTCCTAATGGCTTTGTAAAATAACCCGCTAACTTACTAGTTTTAAATTGAAGTGTTCTATGCTGTTGGTCTTACAGTTTCTCATTCACAACAAATACTTAAATCTTACTTTTAGCTTTCTGGAAAACAGTCAGTCTACTAACCTTTCTCTTTTCTTTTTTTTTTTTTTTTTCTCTCCTTCTAATTTTGTCAACCATGCAGTGTGCGCTTTCCACTCTGGATGACTTCATTAAGAGATTGGTGGATTTGAGTCCCTAAAGACAAATATTTTAGTAGTTCTTAATGGTGATTCGCTATGGAAGGTTACATTTCCAGACATTATTTATTTTAGTATGCATGTAACTTGTTTTTAAGGAGGGCTTTCTCCCCCCCCCCGCCCCCCTTCCTTTTGCGTTTCCAACTGAGAAAAATCATCCAGAAATGTCTCCACTGCCACCTACTTGCGGTTTGGAAACTTACACGCGTCTGACTTTGCAAATAAACCCAATTTTTCCCCCCTGCCTTGAAAAGCAAGAGGACTGTGGAGAATACTGTAGGTGGCATTGTGGATTCTTCTCTTGTTTATGAAGGCATGGGTTTTGTGAGATTGCTGGAAAAACACCCATCTTATAGGATCTTTTCCTGACACTGGTGGAAACGGCTTTTTCTGTAAACGCGGTATGTCTTCCTCTGTGATAATCGTGTGGCTACGAATTATGCAGAGAACAGTCTAAGTGAGCGACCCATTCCTAAATGCCTCGCTCATATTTATATTAGGACCACGGTGCTGTAGTCATAACCCTTAATAACTTCTTATAGCGCACACTATATAATGCACCCGTGATTACGCCGTGCAAAGCTGTTACCCAGCACCTCGTGAGAGGCAGACATTTTAAAAAACAATGTATGTTCCTATTTAATCCAGGGAGATGAGTTATCAGACACTGTGTGTACTTGTAATTTCATAAATAATAATAAGGTGTGTGGAAATGGCTCTTTAATGCCCAGTGTTATTATGTAGAAAACGTGAACTGTTCTAATATAATAACAGATATGAGGATTTGGAGTTATTTTTTCCTTCTCGTATCACAGTGGCCACTCTTTGCCTAATGGTTTCGTTTTATTACGAATCCTCCGGCTGGAAGCTTAAAGGTTTGACATTGTTATGTGCCTTTTAATATGGGTTATTCTCCACTTTATTCAACCTACTAAAAGTATATTGCCCTGTCTCCGCGTATTTAACTGGAAATCCTAGCTTGATTCATCTGTGCGGCTCACTCTGCAGAATCTCCCATTTTAAAAAAAATTATGGGCAGCTAAGCATCTGCCTAAAATTTTAATTATCCCCCAAGCCTCATCTACCTCGTCCTTCTCGATCTTCAAACAACAAGATTGAACTAGCCTCCATTTTTACAAATATTTCCGAAAGGGTTAGGTAATCGTGGGGAATGTGCGAAACCATCAGGGTCACATTGTACGAGTGAGTACTTAGGAAAATACACATGATCAGCCATGAGTTATGCTTCATTCTTTCTCCTGAAGGCAGAGCCAGGATCTGAAAAGAGAAGACTAGCCCTTTTCTAACACCTCTCAATACTATCTAACTTCCCATCTACACAGTTCGTCCCTACGTGACATTTTAAGAGCAGCTGTAACTCCATGACTGTTTATGGTCAGTGGCTAGGGCAGAGGTGTCTGTGAGAAGGGAAAGAATCCTTTGCCGTGTGTCCAGTAGCTGGCACATGGGCAGTGATATGTTCACACTCCTCTACGATCCTTGATGCCATCTGATTTCATTTGTATCGCACGTGCCCTTTTAAAGATATATATATATATATATATATATATATATATATATATATATATATATATATATATTAAATCTCATCTAGAGAAACTGCAAGTCATTCAGGTTTCCATGCTGGCCCCCGTAATGTATATAAATCTTATCAGTGAGCAGCGCGTTACAGACTCCAGTGCCATTTACACTCCTTTGTTGCACAGTCATGCTTTAAGGGCAGCTTCCAGACGTGAAAATAAACTACGCTTGTTGAATCCACTTCATTCCAAAGTGGCTGGAATATCATTTGTCTCATACGGGCCATCCCCTCACAGGACGCAGAAGCCAGGTGAGTTCGCGCCGGGCTCGTAGACATCTGCGGACCAGGACAATACATGGCTTTATGTCCTGTGCCTGCTCTGACAGATTTGATGGACGAGCCGAGCAGGATGTGTGGACAGTGATTTCCAGTTGTTACTCAGGTGAACAAAGATCTTTGAAATGTTAGCACCGGAAGCGTGGTCGTGGGACAGCCCTGTTGGGAACCCTGATGATTTACTGTGTAAGAGCACCCCTCGAAGCAGCCAAGAACCCTGACAATAAAGCACCAGTGTGCACATCGACAGGGCTGTTTGCTGGCACGTGGTACAAGAAGGGGGGGGCAGAAGGTGACCGTGCTCTGCGAACTCCAATATGAGTCCCCTTCCTCATCCTTGTGTGTCATAGGCAAAGCAGCTCTTCATCTCGAAGCTCTCAGGGAGCGTATGAGCAGCCTCAGAGGCCCCAACCATCAGCTCCTTTCTCTGTTTCTCAAGAAGGGGGGAAGCTACCCAGGCACGACAGCTATTTTTTTTAAAGGGCCATAATAAGTTATAGTTATAGGTCCTGGTAAGTTTTTTTTTCCATAGCGTTATTACCATTATTATCTTCTACGGCAGTAAAAATTGATCGTTGTTATGAGCAGTAGGAGAAACCCTCAGACACAGGCAGCGGGACTAAGTTTCCCATCTGCATAGCAGAAGGGAGGAAGGGAGAGGGAGAGAGAGGAAGGGGAAGAAGAGAGATGGAGGAAGGACAAAGAGGAGAATGTGTTCGTCTTTTCCTTCCTAATGAGTCCCCAGCAAAATTCCTGAGCATCCATGGACATACATCAAATATACCCTTCATAATAAAACTGTGCATAAGTTCTAAGTCGGAACTCTGTAACCCCCTGTCACCGGCCTGGACCATCTCTGATCCTGTCTGGATCGCTGTTCTGTTACTTGGTAGATACCTCCAGGTGTAAGATCTGTGTTTGAGAGCGAGAGCCTAAATGCCTTTTGGGTAGATATTTGGAAATGCAGGTAACTAGAAAAAGAGAAACATTTTTGAGCCCCAGAATATGTCAACATAGATCACAGCAACTGGCTAACATAGGGTGCAGTAAGAGAAACCCCATGGCTTCAGGATGTCTATTCTAAGTGTATAGAGGTTCCCTGAGATGGATGGAGTCTAGAGCAAGCGTTTGAGAGAGCAGATACCTTAATCTACTTGGATGGTGTTAAAAAGTTTTTAAAGGTTTTTTTAAGGATAGAGAATTGTGAATCAGAAATCTGTAGTTTCCCCAGTTTTGAACAAATGACAGTATTTTCCAGTCCATTGGTAATGTGACTTGCCTTCACATTTTGTAAGATCGCTATTTTCAGACACGATATTTTTAATTGACAATATGCTAATATTTTTTTGTTGTCTTAGTTGTTTTCAAGACAGGATTTCTCCATGTAACAGTCCTGGCTGTCTTGGAACTTGATTTGTAGGCCAGACTGACCTAAACACATAGAGGTCCTCCTGCCTGTGCCTGGGGTTAATGGTGTTTGCCACCACGCCCAGCTCCATATAGTGTGGGTTAATAACTTGAGATTACAAAAATAATGCCCTGTGGCTTTCCATATCTTCACTAGATATCAATTCTTCATTACCATCTCTCTGCTTAGCTGAGTGAACTCACCAACACCCCAAAGCCTCTGACTTTACGGAGTATTTTGTGTCTTTCAAAATCACAAGAGCATTCAACAGTGTTTGGACAGAGTGACTGTGGTCCTGGCTCCATTCTATCTTGAGATGTGGCCACTTTTCTCTCCATATTGAGACATATTTTACAGTCATGAATAATGTACGCCCACTTACCGTTTCTAGAAATATCTTTATTTATAAATCAGCCCTTTCCTTCCCCACTACCCATTGCCAAAGGAACCCTCAAAGGCTCGGGCCCCACGTTTAACCCCTTCCGTCATAGCATAGGCCTCTTTACCTTTACTTTCCTCAGCATCGGTAAACACATCAGCCCTGAACTGCTAGGAGTTGAAAGGGCCCCGTGGAGTCCTCCACATGAAGCTTTGAGTACAGGCCTTGTAAAGAAGGCTGGGCTGCCCATGAAGGGCTCATGTTCTTCGCTGTCAGTGCAGACGTATGATGATGTGAGGTCACAGCCCAGAAGGAACACACACTGATAGAGAACCCTGAAAATATGTGTACATTTGATATTAAAAATCATCTTTTGGGCATGTGTTTCCATACTCCATTTCTATTGATCTATTTTCAACTATGAAGGTCAATTATATTGGAGTTTTTATTATTATTATAATATTTGAGCACTTAGGTAGTTTTTATAGAATTGGTTGACTTAAATACTCCTTTTTACTCTCCGTATCTCCTTCTTCTAGTTCTGTACATACATACATGCATACATACACACACATACACACATACATGCATACATACACACACATACACACATACACATATACATACACATACAGAAATATACACATATACACACATAGAGACACACACATATAGACACAGACACACACATGCATGCATACATATATACATAGATACACACACATATATACAAACATACATATACACATATATATAATACATGCACACATAATTACTTACACAGACATACAGACATATACAGATATTTACACATAGATACACATATACATACACAGACACATACATGTGTACATACATATATACATATATGCACACACATACAAACATACATGCACACATATATACATAATACATGCACACATAATTATATACACAGACATACAGACATATACAGATATTCACATGCATACACACATATACATATAAATGCAGACATACATGCATGCGTATATACATGTGCATATATACATATATATACACACATATGTACATACATAAACACACACATACATACACACATATGCACATACTCTCGTAAGCTAAAGGATACACACTTCTACAGAGAGCATCACAGAAAGGGGAACATATGCATGGGATAACAAGCGAGGACGAAAGTCTGGTTGTTTTACAAACTTACTTATATCAATTTTAAGAATCCATCTTTGCGGGAACTCTGCCCCTCTGCTCTGTTGCCTGCTGAGCTGAACAGGAAAGAGAAAGCAGAAGTAGCCAGGCACTGGTGATTTAGTAAATATTGCAGTGTCAGTTTTATTTCATTTATACAATTTATTTCATTGAGAAATATTGGGTAAAATAGGTTTCCAAAACAAACGTTATGACTTATATTCTCCTGGGGTGGGCGGACTGCATTTCTCATGAGCTGAGGCTGCAGATCTCCTCCAAATAAAAATGATGGGGGTTGACGCTACAAATCTGGGTGCATCTTGGGGTGTAGATTTGAGGTGGAGAGACCACAATGTTTGACTGATGAGGAACAGGTGTATAACAAAAACTATAAAGTCTACAGTCCAGATTTTACTCTAAGGAACATTTTAACATTTAAATTTTTAATTAGAAAACTAGTCTCTTTGCTAGATTACATGATCCTCCACTTTAAGGAAATAATGTTGAATTTAATAATTATGTGATGTTTTAAAGGAAAATCAAGTTTTTAATGTATTCTTTTTCTATTAGACCGTGTTCATCTTAATATGCCATATAGTTGCCTTTATAGATATATTTGATGAGTATCACTACATAAAACAAAGAATCCGTTTGTGTAGCAAAAATAATTTTTAAAAAGTTGTCTGTACATAGCAGAGCAAAGTGGGAGCCCCGGAAAGTGGTGCAGGGCGCGTTTAATGAGTGCAAACGGATAGCTGCCGCCTGTGCTGTTAGACATAATTCTGATTTAACATCCAGTCATTTTGTCTGGCTTTAATTATAATTATATTCTGTTAATTAAAAACAAGCTCATGAAGAGGCTTCAGACTTCTTGTCATGTCTTCACCAAGGATGAAGCATTTCCACTGCCTCCCACCAGCTAGCTCCCTTGGACCTTCTGTGATGACGTCTGGCGTTTAGGAGGGGACCAGCCTGTGGGAGGAGCTTCTGATTCCTTTCCATGAGTACAGAGATTTCCAGGAAAAAAAAAAGAAGAAACCTCAATAGCTTACCCAAAGGAGGAGGAAAACAAACCCCAAAGCTTTAAGAAAGTTCGGGTATTTTGGACCATATTGAACATTTTCAGGCCATTGATCATGGTGAGGTTTAGACTCTTGGCATCTAGAACCTACAGAAGTTAATAGTATTTCTGGGTGACAGAAGTAGAGGGGAATCCTTGTTGCTTTAAGAAGGATCAATACCGCATTTTTGTAATTTAGGACTGGGAACTAGTGGGTCTACAGCGATACGAGAGAATGAAAGTGTTGCGAGCACACATACCACCAGGAAGCTCGCTGATAGACAGAATGAAACAGTGTTGCAAGCACACATATCATCAGGAAGCTACCATACTGTCCAACTCGTGAAATAGCACGATTTTGATGTACTAAGGTATGGATATAAATAACCCTTGTGCTCATCCTTGGATAAGTGTATATATGTACTTGGGGTTTGTGCCCCAGGGTCTATGCAGGTAAGATGCTTACACCATGGATCAAGACACTGGTTACTCACAAGTATTTATCTTTGCTTTCTGTGGAAGCCAAGAATTAGAGATTTAAATCAATATGTTCAATAGTGGCCTGGGGCAATTAATCACACCCAGCTTTTGTATAATCTATGCTACGTTGGGGGCTCGGATGTGACGTCAGTCTATACATTATGTATTTAGGAACTGAGGGGGGGAAAGGAAAAGAAAACATTTCCAAAAAAAGAATTTCCTCTTACCAAAAGTTTTCCTAGTGTTATTTTTATAGCTGAGTGAGAGAGAATTTACAGGGAGCTGAAATCATTGGAGCTAATTAGTTGAATGGCCCTATTATTTATCCAGGGACACACAGTACAATAATTGCTATTGCAGGTTTGAAACATCTCAGGGATATTAATTCCAGAGCTCTCATGTCATCTCAGTACAGTAAAACTTCCTAATGGCACCCTGAAGGTGCATAATCTCATTTTAAAACTACTTTTTCTTCTTTTTTTCTGAAGGAACTGGCAGAATCTCCTTCCATAAAAGCTGGAAAAGGGGAAGAACTCATAATATTTCCCTCATAAGAAAGCAGTTATATTTTCTTATTATTTTTTTTTTTACTGTATGACCTTTCCTACCCTCTGACGAGGGGTTTGCTGTGACAGTTTATCAAAAGTTTATCTGAACTCTGCCCCTTTACCTCCCTTTGGTGACAGCTAAAGCATGTCTTCATTTCTCCAAGGGACATGGCAAAGGTGTAAGACAACGTTGGCTCTGGTCCCTTCCGTGGTTGTGTACGAGAGGACTCATTAGAGAACACAGCAGGTCCAGGTGAGGAGGGGAGAGATGAGGCTGCCAGCCATGCCTAAAAGAAGTCTCCTGTAGCCATCCTGACCCACACCTAATTTGGATCCCCTGGAAGAAAACAACCATTATATGATCTCTATAAAATCACACCAAGAAATGCCTCTTGCCTAGTTGTAGAGGGAAAGGAAGCCGTTGCTTGTAAAATGGCTAACACTGTCTTGAGTCAAGAGTAGTGTGAGATGTCTGACAAGCATCCCGCCCTCCTCTCTGCGAAACCATCCTGATTTTTGCTTGTCTTCCTTGGCTATTTCATTATCAGTCCTGCTATGGCTTGGAAACCCAAGTCTGACTCTCTCAAAAATGAGTCCATGCAACATTTTAAGAGTTGTTTGCGTAAGTGTCCCATTGAAATCCAGAGGAGCCTTGTGGGAACATTTCACCCATGCCTCAGCCTCAGACATCTTTCTTTCTGCCCTGCCTTTGCAAATCTCCAGAGAAAGGTCCAGAGCCTCCCCTGTGCTGAAAGCTAGGATATAGTTCATGATCTGAAACTTACTGTGCCTGTTATCATTCTCTCTGCCTGAGAAGCAACTGGAAGACCCGTGGTAGGGCTGGACCAAGAACCAGGATGATGCTACTCATTCTGTGGGTGCTAAAACCTTAGCAAGCCGGGACTGGTGGCACGTCAGAGGCAGGTGGATGTCTGAGAGTTCGAGGCCAAGCCTGGTCTCCACAGTGAGTTACAGGGCAGCCAAGGCTATGTAGAGAGACCCTATCTCAAAAACAAGCAAACAAAATAAAAATATAAATAAATAAAAATACTCTTAAGCAGCAGTTTGTGTCTGGTTTACAAGAGGTGCAAGCAAATACAATTAATTCCAGCGATAGATACTGTCAAAATGGGGTATCGGCTCCAGCAATGAAGCTACTGAGATCTTCAGGGAAGCTGATACAATTAAGAAACTGTGTCTTAAACACAGCAGATAGATCAAAGTTCCTCTCTCATACTGGCTTGGTTATAGTCATCTCGGCCTGCGTGCACACACACACACACACACACACACACACACACACACACACACACTTGTGCTATGTCAGACCTTTGGCCATCTTTGTCCTGGTACTCCTTGAATTTCAGCTCCCTGTAAATTCTCCCTTATGTTCACTGTAGCATCTTGAATGGCAAGTGCAATTCACTGAGGTCTTGACTAGAGCAAGATACTGAGTGAGATCCTGGTGCTGTTTTACTTTGCATTCCAGATAAGGATGGGGAGACTTTCCCAGACGTCACTGGCTGCCTCTTCACAGGTACCCACAAACACTAAGAAAAGTAACGACTAGTTCACGACTTACAGGAAACCCAGGGCAGAAAGGTAGAAACCAGAAAAATCCTTTGGGTCTGTTATGGGGCCTCTCTTTCTCGCTGAAAACAAGACCATCTCTTTAGCTGACTTTTGGTCTTAAAAACCACTGTTGAAAAACATAGGATTAAAATCAGAGATCCTGCCTCCTTGATCCACAACAACTAAACAGTTCAGTTCTCCAGGTCATGTTCTTCTCTCTCTCTCTCTCTCTCTCTCTCTCTCTCTCTCTCTCTCTCTCTCTCTCTCTCTCTCATATATTATTTACTCAAGAGTCCATACCAACCCTTTGGGGGCTGTTAGAATCTATTTTATAGTGTGTTGGTCACTGACCTGATAAGTCATAATCGTTCAGAAAGCATCATGAGTTTTATCAGGTAAGGGCAGCTGCTGGGCAGGCACTGGAAATCTGGGACCTTCAAATCTGTGCAATGACTGTTCTCTGGAAGAAATGCTCAGTGAGTGTGTTATACACGCACCGGCACACCGCCTCCTCATAAGCAGAATCTACCTCTGGACACTGGAGATTTCAAATTACCGAATGTTCATCAACTGGCAAAAAGAAAAAAAAATACAATGTTGCCCAATCCTGTGCACATTTGCCCTTCAGACTCCCTGAGCTGCTCCCTAGCAGTTCTGTTTGTAAGAAAGGGGAATTGTTTTCGTTGTGTTTTGTGCATGTGGTGGTGAGGGTGGGGGTCAGGCAGTGCAATAAAATCTATAATATCTAATGTCCTCTAGAAAAGCCGAGCACCCGGAGAAGTTCATGTTTTAATCAATTTTATGGTTGGAATGCTTTTGAAAGCCATTATTTTGGAAAACCAAGAAAAATCCCAACCTAATGTGTTAAATCACTAAGACGTCTATGTCTCTTGCCCCAAGACAGACTTTTCAAAGTCATTAGAGATAAATAAAAACAATTCATTTCCAGGTGGCCCTCCTCTATATTAAAGCTTCCCTCCCCCCTCCTCCTCCTCTTCATCTTTCTCCTCCTCCTCCCCATCCTCCCCTTCCTCCTCCTCTTCCTCCTTTTTTTTGTTTTTGGTTAATCCAGCTCTATTTAATTCTTTTTTTCCCCCTCATTCCTTTCAAGTTATAAACTTCTTACAACAAGGCTTTGCATAACAATGCTAGCAGACCCTTAACCATAGCCTCGCGAATGACGCTACTTTGCTTTAATTTGGCTTGATTTAAGTGAGACAAACGCAGACGGGGAAGAGGGCATGCATTTGGAGGTGATTCCATACTCGGTTTTAACCAACAGTCTTTATAAGCGTTCATTAAGAAACTCCACCAGGCATGTTTCCTGCTGCAGAATCGACTTTAACGGAAGAAATAAAGCTGCTAAGATTCCGTTTCCACTTTGTTTCTCGTAAAGACAGTCAGCATCCAACATAAACAACAATTTACACCCAGCATTTATTCTGGAAATTACAGTATCGTGCCGTTAACGCACACAGATAAATAATGTTTTATGGGATGCCGTGGAGCCCTTTCAGGGTAGCGGATGCTTAACCGAATTAAAGGATTTTCAGAACTCAGAGCTCTCATTCTAAGCAGGTTTAAACAGTTAATATTACGAAACACGAGCACAGAGGAGCTGGCCCAAATATATTTTTAATGCACACTTATTTTATTTCCTTGGCTTCCCATTTTGGTTTTATTGCCATTTGGCACCTTCCGTAGATACTAAGTCAACTTGTCTCCCAAACCCTCTCCCTGGGGACTTTGCCTGCTTTATGATGACATTCCTTAATCCACTTTTTAATCCCCTCTATGTCTGCAGGTGTGGAACTATCAGAAATGAAACTATAATTCCTGCTAGATGGGTTCTATCACAGAGCTGATTATAAAAAAATAAAGAATGATGATTTTAAATAAACAAGGCCTCAGGACGTTCGGTTCGACTGGTTCGCTTTAGGGAAAGGAGAGAGAGTTGGATATTCAAGCTGGCGTTTGACCTTTCAGTTGGGGAGAGGGATACATTTAAAAAGGAAGAGGGGGGATGATGATTCTCCCAAAAGATCAGAAAGTATAACAGGTTAGGCTCCTGTTAATATAAAACATAAAATGCAGTCAGTAAAAGCAGACACAAACACAGAGGAGGAAAGAGGAGAGAAGCTAGGAGTCATTGTGCCGTGGAGAAGGGACGCTGCCCGGATATGCAGGTGCAGATCATGGGCTACAGCAAGTGGGCTTCCGAGGCGGATAGACGCCCGCTCGCCCCTGGATCTGTAACCAACCCGTGTCTTTACTCAGTAGATGACCCCCTTTCTGTGTTGTCCGGGCTTCCTAGCCTTCTGCGGTCTTGTCACTCATGAGCTTCTGCGTGCTTCCCAAGAAGCGGTATGTGTCAAGGGCTAAACAGGAAGCCACCGTTTTTTAGCCAAATTCAAGTTGCGATTTTCAAACTTACAATTTTTAAATACAACCTCAGGAAAGAAGGATGAAACTGTAGCCCCGTGTTTTCAGTGTGTTTTCTAATGAGGCGGGGTTTCCAATGCCATCACCAGATGGTTTAGCTGTGCTTAAGGTTAAGTTGGCATTTCTGTTCTAAATCACTTTTTTAGGCTTTTGAAACTTGACCTTTTAAATTCTAATGGGACTGACGCTAAGAGAGCCTGGACCAACTGAATGTGATTAAACATACATAAAGCCATTAAAAACTTGCCATGGGGGCCAGCCCAGTAGTCTAATTGAACTATTCTGCTTTGACAAGCGACTGTCTCCTGGAGGACCTTAGCGCATTTATATTCTCTGGGTTCAGTTTTACTGTCTAGGCCTGGGAAACGTTGCGGCTTGTTTCAGGTCTGTGATTTTCTTTTAACTCCTCTGCCGAACCCTTCTCTTTGTTGGAAATTTATCTTCAGCTCAGACCACCACTCCCAGAGCCGTCCCTTCCAGTGCCAACGTCAGGAAGTTCCTTCCCTCTAAGAGCGCGTGTTACCTGCAGCACTGTTGCCAGATTGATCGCGCGATGGGAGTTTTTTTTTATTTTGCTGTCTGATTTTTGCACATGGGTGTTTTGCCTACCTGTATGGCCTGGCACCCAGGAGGCTAAAAGAGGGCATCCCTGGATCCTCTAAAACTGTAGTTACTAATGGTTATGAGCCACCATCTGGGTGCTTGAGGCTGAACCTTGATCCTCCACAAGAGCAGCCAGCGCTCTTAACTGCCAAGCATCTCTCTGGTCCCTCATTCGCGGTTTTGTATTATTATTGTATTGCTGTAATCACAAAGGCCTCGCAAGGCCAAGGATTATATCTTAAGCTTATTTCCTGTAGGGTGCTTTGGTCATTGTTTCCTTCTCTACATTTATGTATTGTGTGTGTGTGTGTGTGTGTGTGTGTGTGTGTGTGTGTGTGTGTGTACAGGATCATGCACAGCAATTACAGGGATCAATTCTCTTTTTCCACTATTTGGGTTCCAGAGATCAAACTCAGTTTGTCCAGCTTGGTAGCAAGCACCTTCCCCACGAAGTCATAAAGTCCTTAATGCACACTCCTTACAGGGAACGCACCCAATAATTACTTGATGAAGAAGGAGTACCACAATTACTTTTGGGTGTCAAGTTCTATGTAGCCCTGGTTATCCTGTAGCTCACACTGTAGATCAGGCTGTCCTCGAACTCACAGAGAACCACCTGACTCTGCCTCCCAAGTGCTGGGATTAAAGGTGTGCGCCACCATGCCCAGCTACAACTTTTAAAGTAAGAGGTCTGCTTGTTCCTGCTAGGCCATCCTTCCTGTAAGAATAAATGGATAGGGGTTGGGGATTTAGCTCAGTGGTAGAGCGCTTGCCTAGCAAGCGCAAGGCCCTGGGTTCGGTCCCCAGCTCCGGAAAAAAAAAAAAAGAATAAATGGATAAAGATGGGCAGGGTGACCCATACCTGTCATCCCAACACTCGAGAGGCTGAGAGAGGAGAGCTGGGAGTTCCAGGCTAGCTTCTGCTTCATAGAGTTCAGGGATAGGGTAAGGTACACAGCAAGATGCTATCTCAAAATGATGATGATGATGATGATGATGATGATGATGATGATGGTGGTGGTGGTGGTGGTGGTGGTGGTGGTGGGTGGAGGAGGAGGTGGTGGTGGTGGTAGTGGTGGTGGTGGTGGTGGTGGTGGTGGTGGGTGGAGGAGGAGGTGGTGGAGGTGGTGGTGGTGGTGGTGGTGGTGGGTGGAGGAGGAGGTGGTGGTGGTGGTGGTGGTGGTGGTGGTGGTGGTGGTGGTGGTGGTGGTGGTTAGTGTGTAGTTTAGTTGCCTGAGTGCTTGCTTATCATACACATTGACTTTGGTTCAATCATCACCTCCACATAAACCATTACGGTGCTGCCTTCCTGTAATCTCGGGATTTAGGAGATGAAGGCAAGAGAATCAGGTTAAGGCCATCCTTAGCTAGATAATGAACTTGAGGCTGTTTGGGCTATAGGGGATCCTGTCTCAAAACAACAGAGAATATTAACACTACCGATAATAAATGGATTAAATGTTCATTGGCCCTCTTTGTTATGACTTCTTTGCCTTTTTTATTTTGTTATTGTTTTGTTTTGGATTTTTTTCCCCTTGATTGCTTATAGACCAAGCTGGCCTTGAACTCACAGAAATCCCCCTGCCTCTGCCTTCTAGATGCTAAGATTTAAGGCGTGTACCACGACACTCAGATTCTTTGACTTAATAGAAATGATACTTTTGATCATTTGGGTAACTTCTTATTGAATGGCCACTGTGAAGGAACAGGATACCTGAGGCCCCTGTCCTCATGGAATTTTATACCCTATAGGAAAGCTGACAATAAGAAATTAAGCCAGTAAATGACAATTATAGATCGTGATTAGCAGGAGAAAGCATTGTAACAGGTTTCTATCATTGGGGAAATACATGAAGAGAGATTGGGGAAACCAAGTAGAACTATGCTGTAAAATCAAAGGACGGCTGCCATGTCCCGCGAGCACACTTCGTTCCTGAGTTTGTTGGGAAGGAAAGGAGATGACAGCACCTTCTGAAAAAGTAAAAACGACTCATACAGTACTGCTGGGTCTGTCTGTAGTCGGAAGAGCACGTGGGTAATGGTATTTGGGCAACTGTGGGCCAATAACTAATCCTTTCACAGGGGAAAGAAAGAGGCGTCCCCTAAATGATGGGGCAAAGGAAATGAATGAATGGCTGAGGGGCCACACATCAGAAACACTGGACTTCGCTGCAAAGTGAACAGGCAGCCTCAGGAAGTAGGGGGAGCGATAGAAAGCGGGATGAGGCAAAACACCTCTCGGACACAACATAGCTCCTGATTGGCTCAGGCTGTGGAACCTCAGAATCTCGAATGCCCATAAAGACACAACTGAAGACCTGTCCTCAGAATTGGCAATTTTCTACCACTTCCTTAGCCTCTGTACCTCTATTTTAACCACTTGCTGTGGCTAGAGAGTTCATGCTTGGTGGCGCTTAGTTAGTGGATCTCTAGTTGTGGTGTATACGGTTGTCCTTCCCAAGACAGTGAAGTTAATTGGAAGGCACTGTTTTAATCAGTGAAATACGCAGGCTGAGTGCCCAGAAACCTTTGTAAAGAAGGGGAGGTTGTGGGAGTGTACCGTACCTTCTCCAGGCTGTTCTAGAGGGCCATTTATTGATGGTTCAATTCAGATAGCTGGAAGACCTTTGAGCTGTGGGAAATATGAGTTCACTGGGTGGGAAAGGTTAATGTCCTCATTGTTCACATTTGCGACCTAATTCAGCAAATATTTACCAAATGTTTCCTGGTTACAGGCTCTGCTCTAAGCACTCTGTCAAGTGTACGAGCTATAGTAGGAGAGACGCTAAGGTGAGTTTAAAGGACTCATATGGGAGGCTGTGTGCTAGGTGCTGTGGGTATCATCACGGCTCCGGGGAGGCCAGCCAGTGCAGATGAAGTGATGAGGAAGTTCAGAAGGCTGTGCAATTCAGTCAGTGGTTTTTACCCTGTTAGAGACTCACGCTGTAATCTGTGACAGCTTGGTGCTTTAGTGCAAATAGCCTTACCTCTGCAGGCCTAAGTAAAAGGAAAAAAAGGGAGAAAGTACGTGTGTGTGTGTGTGTGTGTGTGTGTGTGTGTGTGTGTGTGTGTGTATGCATTTGTGTGTGTTTTGGCCTCCAAAGGTTGACATCGAGTCTTACTCTCCTTTTTTGTGACAAGAGTCCTCACTGAAGCTGGAGCCCACCAACTCAGCTCAACCGGCTATCTCTACACCACCCAGGCTAGGATTACAGATGTGTGCTACTGTGTCTGAATTTGTGCATGGGTGCCGGGGATCCAAACTCAGATCCTCACGTTTGGGCAGAGCACTTTGCAAACTGAGCCATCTCCCAAACCAAGACCATTTGATCTTGAAGGTTCTTCCAGATCCTGGGCTGGAGAGATGGCTCAGTGTTTAAGAGCACTGACTCCTCTCCCAGAGGACCTGGGTTTGATTCCCAGAATCTCCACTGTGGCTCATAACTGTCTGTAAATCCAGTTCCAGGGGCTCCCAACACACTCTTCTGGTCTCCCTGGGCCCTTAGCTCACATGTGATACAGTGACATGCACACAGACAAACACTCATACACACAAAATTATTTTACTTAAAAAAAAAACAAAAACTAACAAAAAACAACCAGGTTCCTTTAGCCCAGAAGCCCATGGTCCATAAAGATACTCCACAACGAAGCCTTGAAGGGTAAGATGGAGTAAAAAAGTGTGTGCTAGGGGCTAGGGTATCCTTCCTACTGGCAGACAGAGAGGGGCTACAGCTAGGAACGGGGAGTTCCAGAGCAAAGGGGCTACATCTGCAAAGTGACAGCATGGAGACATGCAAGGTGTGTGTGTCAGGGAACGCCAACCAGCTTGCAAGGGTGACTCTTAGAGGAGGAAGAGGAAGAGGAGGAGGAGGAGAAATGGGGGAGGGGGCAGGGGAGGGGGAGGGGAAGCAGTGACGGAACTGAGAAGGAAAGCCACCCTAACTTTGCAGAATGCCAGTCTGAGGTCTGATGTTCAGCATAATTGGGTCTCAAGAATATAATCAATGGCTTTGGCTTTCAGTAGCATTCAGATGACTTACTTGCCTAAGCCTTCTTCTAAGATGTACACAGCCCTGAGAGTGACCCAGGCTTAGTGAGCTACGTGACAAACAGGCTGTGACAGTAGCCATGTGGATAGGTGGGGACACGGAAGCACAGAGGGGTAACTGTCCCAAAGTCACATGACTGGAAAATGTCAATCAGGGCTGGCAGTCAAACCTGTTGGTTATAATTACCATAGTAAACTTGGTTTTTAAAAATGATAGAGTAAAGTTGATAGTGTCTTTATTTTTTTTTCTCTTTAAAGTCGCAAAGTATAGAATGGTGTTAAGAGAAATAAGCTAGACTCAGAAAGCCAAATATCAGATTTTTTGAGACAGGAATTCGCTGTGAAGTCCTGGCTGTCCTGGAACTCACTCTGTAGAGTAGATTGTCCTGGAACTCAGAGAGGTCCTCCTGCCTCTGCCTCCACAGTGCTGTGACTAAAGCCACGTGCCATCACCACCACCCTGCAAATCTTTCTTATATTTATTGAGAACATGAAGAAGGGCCTATGCATGTTCTACAGAGCCAGTGTGGAGGTCAGAGGGCAGCCTGCAGGAGTTGGTTCCCTCCTTCCACTGTGTGAGTTCCAGACGTAAAACTTGGACCATTGGGTGGCAGATGCCTTCACCTGCTGAGCCATCTCACCTGCCTGAGATTCTCTTAAAAGACGTGAAAGAAAAGGGAAGTCTTCGAGAAGACGGAGGGAGCCAACGTAGGCAGGGATCAGAGTAATGGGGTGACTATGATCAAATATAGACATGTACGGAGCGATCATAATACAACTCCTCATGTAATTAATATATGTGCCAACTAAAAGCTTTTTAAGTCTTCACAGTGACTGAAAGATTAAATAAACTAAAATAGCGCCCATCAATAACTGTCAAAACATAACCAAGGCACTTTAATCCTGTCTGACCAAGAAACTTGTTTATAATCTGTAACAGCCTGCTGTTATCACTACTGTTTGAGAAGTCTTTGGAGTTTGGGGTCGGGACAGAGAAGGAAAAAAACACATTTGCATGGAAATGGCCTTACAGGACCTTGTATGATAACAAAGTAAAACAAGTAAAAAGTAAAATTAAGTAATAACCGGTTCATGAGAATGCGTTCATAGAGCCAGGCATAGCAAAACAAAGATACCTATAATCTTAGCTCTCAGGCCGCAGAGGCAGGAGAATCTTAAGTGAGGGGGCAGCCGAGGCTACATAGCAAGACCCTGCCTCCATAAAATTATATTTATAAAAGCCCTGCTTTTAGAAAATCATTTAAAGCTGGGGCTTTAGCCCAGTGATAGAGTGCCTGCCTAGCAAGTACAAGGTCTGAAAAAAATTACAAATGTTTTCAATACAAGCACTGGAAAATTTAAACTAAAGAAGCCAAACATAACACTGTGTGCTTGTAGTTCTAGCACTTGCTTTGGAAATGGAAACAGGAGGGTCCTTGTGTAGTTGAGGTCAGTCTGGGCTACATAGTAAGTTCTGATCTAGTCTGGTCTATGGATCACATGACAAGAGCCTGTCTCAAAATTAATGGAGCAAGAGCTGGTGAGATGGCCGAGTGGGTAAAGGTGCCTGCCCAGCAACCTCATTTTGATCCTGGAACTCATGTGGGAGGAGAGAACAGCTGCCCCGTAAGTAAATGAATACTAGGTACATGTGAAAATAGAATCAAAACTTAAAAATCAGAGTGTAGGTTAGGCTTTATGAGCACTAAAATTACATTTGGAAAATGGTAAATACCTCTGAAATTCAAGAAGGACAGTTACTGTAGCTAACTGGGGGCTGCCTTCACAGATTGTATCCTGTGAGGCTCTCAGAGGTGCCAATAATCCCTCCGGCAGGTGCTTTCACAAGAACAAAACTCTCTCCAAGGAGGAGTGAGTCAGAGGTCACACCTCCTTCTGTGCCCAAATTCAGGAAGTGAAGGCTACACTCTTTTATTCCAAAACTGTGCTCTCATTCTTCCTATATGTGCTGAGGGTGCGGGATCCAGGGCCAAAGACAAGTGAGGGAATCCACGTACCCTTAGGGAAGCTCTAGAGCAGCGGTTCTCAACCTTCCTGCCGCTGTGACCCTTTAATACAGTGTCTCATGTTGTGGTGCCCCCCCGCCATAAAATTATTTTCATTGCTACTTCATAACTCTAATTTTTCTGTTATAAATCATAGTATAAACATCTGATATTCAGGATATCTAATGTGTGGCACACACACACACCCCTCAAGGGGTCACAACCCACAGGTTGAGAACCACCACCCTAGAAGAAAGCACCAAAGCCCATAATGCTCTTCAGCTCTTTTACCGTGCTGGCACGTGTAATCTTAAACAAACACCCTGACCCATGTTCCCTAGGGTCACATCTTCCTCTAAGTGCATCTTCCTGGCTGTGGCTAAGCCTTTGGGGTTCCCGAAGCTTCCTTCGGTACATACAACTGCTGTCTGCAGCAGCTTCCCTTCCTCCCATCCTTTCTGCTGGCCGAAGCGAATGCTTGACAGGAAGTACACTTGCCCGGCCAGCGGAGTGAGAGGTATTTATGACCTGACAGGAAGCTGCAGCTCTGTGATGAAGCGGACTGGTGGCTGTTAGCAGGAGAAGGAAGTGTTTATGACCCATCTGCTGGTTTCAATAGGATAGACTGCCTTTATGGCGTCAGCCTCCCCCGTGACTTCCTTCCATTTGAGCAGTGATAGCTTATTTCAAGACGTTCCCACCCAACATGCGCCGCTGTCCCCTTTGTTTAGGGGGCGATGAGGAAGGAAAGACTTTGTTTCTGGAATGTGGGGATGGGGCAGTTTTTATGGTCATGACTGGGGCTGGAGAAAGGCTTGGTTGGAGCCGATTGTGTAGATCCAGGAAAGCAGCCCGCATCCTGCTGCCACCTAACTGCTTACTACCAGGAGAGCACAGTCACATTAATTCTGGCCGCTGTGGGTGGTTAGGCTAAGCATTACCTAACCCTGTTTTAGCTAGAGTGAGGCTGGCTCGACTTCTTGCCCGGTGGGGAGAAAAAAATAACTTTCACTTAGTTAATTCCTTGCTCCTTGCCTTTCATTTAGCTTTTACTCTTTCCTGCTTCTCAACTTTTTTCCTTCTACAGAAGGAGACCCTGAAAGCCAACAGAGGCTCAGATCAAAACTCTTATACGTGTAACATAAGCAAAACTATCCCATTCCTTATAGCACTCTGGGTTAGGAGTGTCTAGAGATGGCAGTTCATTTGTGAAAGTGACAAAAATTTAGGCGTTGTCTTACAACCCAACGCACCACGCCCACTCACCACTGAAACCTGTCTTTTCTGGATATTAACCATTCTTCCATTTTACTGAAGCATGAGTCTCTTTCTTCGGTTGTATTTGTGCTTTCCCCCAGGTCCATTAGTACAGATGAAATTTTACATTAAATTGCTCAAATAATCAGCACAGTACATGTAAATCAAAGTCTTTAAATCCAGTGGCACTATTTGAGTGGATATATTATAAATCTGTTCAGTGTGATCTCCCCTCCCCCTGCTGCAAAACCAGGATTTCTTTCCTTTTAAAGATCCCATGTCTAAAACATGTTTGCTAAATTTCATTCCCTCCCCCACCCCCTCTCCCTTTCTCTCTCTCTCTCTCTCTCTCTCTCTCTCTCTCTCTCTCTCTCACACACACACACACACACACACACACACACACACAGAGAGAGAGAGAGAGAGAGAGAAAGAGAGAGAGAGAGAGAATGAGTTTGTTTAGTTTACAGAATAGGAGAAACTTTTGTTTGAGGCCAAATCACCCACACTGAGCTCATGTGTGTCCTTCACACTATCTTCAGTCAGACAGTGGTGGCGCTCGCCTTTAATCCCAGCACTCGGGAGACAGAGGCAGGTGGATCTCTGTGTGTTTGAGGCCAGCCTGGCCTGTGAAGTGAGCTGTAAGGTCCTATCTTCCCTTTCCCCAGGGGTAGGGGGAAGTTGAAAGGTGAGAACAAGGTGACCCTTGCATCTCCAGAGAATTCCACAGGAATATTTTTAAATGGGAAACACTGCAGTTGAGTGAGTTACGCTTCTGTAACTGATTACCTAAGGACTGGGAGGTTATAGCGTACGACCAGCTGCACTTTTTTTTTTTTTTCGGAGCTGGGGACCAAACCCAGGGCCTTGCGCTTGCTAGGCAAGCGCTCTACCACTGAGCTAAATCCCCAACCCCCCAGCTGCACTTTTTGTACTGCTCAGGCAGAGGCAATTCTCAAAGTAGGACTCTCTGGTGGTCGTGTCCCCTTGAGGCTTAGCACTGACACTGCACTAAGAGCCTCGTGAGAACACAAATACCGGAATGCAAGAAGAGCTGAGCCTCGATTTTCCCCACAGAGGTTTCTCTAACGCATATGCTAAGCTTGTTTCCCAAGCCTGTAGTGTTCAGTAGACCAGGGAGTCAGGTCCCATGTTTATCCAGTAAGTTCCCTGAGAATAGTGTGAGCCGATCCCACCTGCACCTTCCCGGGACTTTCTTTTGGGGCTACAAGTTATCAAGTGGCGTTTCTATTAACAAGGGCTCAGACCACAACATCAAATGATTCAAGCCATGTCACCTCCTGTCTCCAGAGCTAAGCCGGCTCCTAACCCTTCCTTACAGTGGTTAACTCCACGGAGCAGCTTTCTATCAGCAATAATAGCTTCAAGGTGGGATATAAAAAATGAAGAGTGTTTAAATTGTTAATAGGTTTCATGTTCTTGTCACTGTTGAAGGTTTGTTCCCTTTTATAAACTCATAGTTTTTGGTTGACATTGCTTTTATGCGAGCCATCAGCCGGTTGGTGATGGTGTTGCTATGTTAGACCATTACTGCCGGATTGTATTTGCAGTAAAGTAGGAGAATGGAGGCCGTAAATCTGCAACCGGAGATTTAGGGCCCTGCTACTCTGCAGTTTAGGCCCATGTGCTGGGGAGTCCATTCTCCTCCGGCAGAATTATACCCCCGCTAACATGCCTTCCCAGGCACCGATCACCTCGTTCATTCCCTGGGCTACCAAGGCACTTAATACAGCTAATTCAGTTAAAGAAGCCGGAGGGGTGAGGCAGATGAGCCACTCACTGAAAGCCAGATGCCAAGCAGGTTACTGATGCCTGGTTTGTTCCTTCCCCCCTGTGTGAAACTTCAAGGAGAAGCGGAGAGTGTAAAACACAGAGGGGAAAAAAAAATAGCAGCAAAATGCTTCCAGGGCGTCTGGCACAGTTCTCTGCCAAGCAGGAAACGCTGGCTTCCCCCAACCCACTGACCCCTGTGGTCCTCAGGCCATTATCAGGAATATTCAGGAAGCACATTCTTTCAGAGTTCAGGATGTGTCGAGAGCCTCGAAGCCTTGACATTTTTGCAAAATGACTATCAGTGCGTGGAAAGCAATGGAGTCTGTTCTTTGGGGACAAGCAACTAAAGGTGAAGGAGAGAGAGAGAGAGAGAGAGAGAGAGAGAGAGAGAGAGAGAGAGAGAGAGAGAGAGAGAAACAACCTCTCCGTTTTTCGTTTTGTTTTCCTAGCCAGTTGGTTTCGAAATAGAACCCACTGGAAAGCATCTCTTAGTGCTGCGTTCAGAAATACTTCGGAAAGATGTCAATACTGACTGTATTTTAAACTGCTCCACTAATCACATGCTGCTCCTGCTACCGGGTATCTGGCTGTGAAAAGAATTCTGGGCCTTTCCTCAGTAGGCCAGAGTCCTAAGTGCAATTTTAGATTTGTTTTGTTGTGCCTTGTGGGGCCCTCCCCAGAGAGGAGGGATGTTAAATATAGGCTCATCTGCGTCATCCGTCGGAGGCATCTGGGGCTGCTTTGGGTGTCAGCTGCGGTACAAATGTGCAAGATTTAACCACCCAACTATTGAGCCAGCCTTGGCCTATTAAGACTTCAGATGATCTGTTCATGAGCTGTCAGCCCAAATTGAGCTTGAAGCCTGCTGGAAAAGATCTAATTTTCATAATTATCCCGGGCCCTTCACACCCTCCTTCCCTTCAACACCACCCACCACCACACACGCACACAGAGGGGTAAACTCGAATGTACAGACACAGGCACAGAAGAGCTCTGTCCCTAAGGATTCATCAGGCCCATTGCCCGAAAATGCACCGAGTTCATCCAGGGGTCAGGCCAGGCTTTGACTTCCTGTCTGAGGAGCCCCATGTGTGGTGTTCCAGCATGGCTAGAGGCTAGCGATGACTAAGAAAGCTCTTCATATGCCTGCCTCCCACCAAGAAACGGGGTCCCTTATGATCCTAGACCCAGAGTGATTGGGGCACAGCAAACACGGTTTTAATATATAAAGTGGAACTAATGCCAGTAGAAACCGTACTTTACTGTCCTGTGACCTCGCGTTTGTAAAAATAAAAAATAAAAAAAATAAAAAAAAGAGGACAGAGCCATTGTCTTTGAGGATGAAGAATTTTCAAGGCAACCTGATTTCGTCTCACAGTACTCTGGGGACTTTGGTCATTTAGTACTGGCTTAAGGCTATCTTTGAGCTCTACCTGACCCTGGTCTCCAAAGGAAACCATCCTCCTCTGTAGCTGGCTAAGTACCTAGAACCTGAAATGCAGGCTGTGCAGAACGAGGGTGCTTTAGGATTTAACCCTTTCGGGGTGGGAGGCCAGATAAACAGTACACGACGCAAGGATAAAGTCACACTGTGTCCTTCCGGCAATGCCATTCAGTCACACCACACAATAACCCACTTGGTTTCCGTGCATATACTGTCGATGCACCAAGGTTTTTGAGATGACGGAGACTTGGGTTTCTAGTCCAAACACCAGCTGACCGTATTTCTACGATGGCGGTCGATCGTCTTCGCCCTCAAAGGACATTTCCTGCGACTCAGAGCTCTGCAGTTAGAATAAAGGGATTTACTTCCTGTCTCCACTGCTCTCTGCTTGCTTGCTTTCTTTCTTCTTCTTCTTTTTTTTTTTATCCTGAGTCAAGACTGACTGAGTACATTACTCAAACCCTGGCTTCTCCCTGAAGTCTGTTGTTTACAGAGAGACATCCAGGTCCCAGGGGCTCACTCCCATAAAACCTTATTATCATATATTTCAAGGCATAAACTTCAGTTGTCAGCACAGGAGGATGGCTTCCAAAGCTCTGGCTGCCCTTTCCTTCTGCTTCTCTCTGGTTTCCTCCGCTTCCAGTTTCACACCCCCCCCCCATCTCGGGCAACATTCCGCTCCAAGCCAGCTCTCTTCTTATTCCACTAATTAGACAAGAAGTCCAGAGAGGCCATTATTAGATTCTAAGAATCTTCATCAGGGCCTGCTATGTCCTTAAACACAGCACAAACATTTTACTAACAGAGCCCACGGACACGTCAGCCGGTTCGGCCTTGGTCTTCACCATCCAGCCTTCCTTTTGTGCCGTGGGGTTACCAGCGAGAGCTCCTCAACAACATATGCATCTTTGTATTCGTTCCCACCCCCATCCTAATTGCTGTTGGTGGGAGCAAAGGAGGGGCGAGAAGCTTGATTTTCCTTGCTGGGTTATGTGACTATGTGTAAATGTCATATGTATTAATGTCACCAGTGAGCAGGATTCATGGGTGCCTGTTTGTTTTTTTTTTGTTGTTTTGGTTTTTTTTTGTTTTTTTTTTTTTTTTTTTTTTTTTTTTTTTTTGGTTCTCGGTCCAGAGCCAAGGATTATTTGTATGGACCGACGGTTTTCCACACACACACACACTTTTTTTTCCAATGGAAGAATAATCTTGCATTATAATATAGTAACTGCAAAAGAAAGCCCTTTTCTATTTCATTCTTTTCTTTCTTAATTCACTGTCTAGTGGGTTTCTGATTGACTCACAGACCAATTAAAGTAAAATTTAATGGAAGAATAGATTAACTCCCCGAGGTGTCCCTCTCATCCATCACACTCTTATAGCAGGAGCTGTGAGGAAGCTCATAACTTCATGCTGTGAGTGTGATAATAAAGAGGGCACGGAGAGGATTCCGATTTACTGCCGGGCTGATGTTCGCCAGGACAGAATTTACTGCCCAATCCCCTTCCCCTTTTTATTCAGGAGGAGGTCAGTAGATCTGCCCTCGGCCTGGGTCTGAGATACCAAAGGGCAGATTGTCAGGTCAGGATTCTTTCCTTTAATTGGGGTGAGGGTGGGGAGAGGAGATGGGGGGAGGGGACCTCATTGTCCAGGGTTGGATATTGTGTTCAATTCACGTCTGTCTTCAGGTAACCGTGCTCATATTTTTTTTAAAGGGTCCGTTTGATTTGTTCCCATTCAGTAGCAAAGAAATCCAGTAGTGAAGCCAGCCACGTCTGGTTCTGAGTCACTGAATCATTATCTTTTGTCTACAGCTTTTCTGGGTAACTAAAGATTTTCCTCTTCGTAGTCAGCGTTAATTCCTCTTGAACGTCTTTCAGTGGAAGATCTCAAAGCACTTCGTGAGATCGTTCTAGTTCTTCTGAGAGCCCCAAATGACCTCCTGGCCTTTGTAACACTTGCCAGCTTCTCTGACTCTTCTTCACAATAAGATGTGGCACTATGTAGAACCAGCGGACGGTGAGAAACCATGGTAGCTTTTGTATATTTAAATTTTTTCTTCCTGTAGCAAAACCTTTTTTTTAGACCTGACGTATTTCAACCTAGGTTAAGTTTTATAGTTATTTTGGATAATTTTTTTTAATTTGGGAAGATAGAATCTGTATTTTAAAACATGTTCATCTGGCTGACCTTGAACTCAAAGTAAGTTGGAACCAAGCTCCTTCCGTTGGTTATTCTTATCGTCATGACAAAGTACCCCACAGAGCAGCAGCTTAATGGAGTTAACAGGATCACAGTTGCAAGGAGCCCCAGTCCATCGCGGTGGGGAAAGCATCGGAGAGGGACTGTATAACACTGGGAGGGTTTGACAGATTCTACAGTCTCCCCAAAACACCCCTGCCAACTGGGATCAAGCACACAACTTGTAGGGATATCTCTTACTCAATTTATAACCATTCCTGCCCCCTCCCTCACCATGCCACTCAGCTTCCTGAGGAAAATCCTAAGAATAAGCCTAGCCTTCAAAGGCATGGGTCTGAGAACGACACTGGAGTCCTCCTCCTGCACATCCAAACTCAACGAGTCTACCTGTCATACATCTCTTGAGACTCTTGGCCCCAGTTCAGACTTCTTTCCCTGTCTTTGGTGGACTCTGGTGAGCACCCTCTAATGATCACCCCATGGTCATCCTCATCTTCCTACCAGCCATCCCCTCCATGCTCAGAATAGAATTAAACATATAAAGGTTGAACTTTGTGGTGTCATCACTAGCATATCTTATATAGTACATATTATATATTGAATATTGCATATTATATGTTGTCTATTATATATTGTATTTTATCATAATCATATGTTTATTTTATGTTTTATTTTGTATTTGTTACATATTACAAATTATTACATGTTACATGTTACATGTTTCATATGTATGTGCCTATGCCCGTCTATTGTTTGCGGCATAGCTCTAAATGCTGCAGCAGAGCATACATATGACATGTCCTATGGTGGTGATTATCTCTAAGTCTGGGGATCTACCAGATGACTGCCAGTCTTCAGCTTCGATAAGAACGTTTTTAAGTCACTCTAACTCATCAACACTGTTTTCAAGAGAACTATTATAATGTCAGGAAAGAGGAAGAATACGAGTTCAGAATAGAGAGTACTTTGTAAAGTGTAACCATGCAACTTCATGGAAAAGTTCTCTGTGTGATCCTGATATTTCTCATTTTCCTGCAGACCCGAGAAGCCTTATCATGTTCTCTTATTTTATTTGAGAACAAGGAGCAATTAAGGCACAGCGAATATTTTTTTTTGAAGTAGGGTGTCACTAACTGGCCTGAAATTCACGATCCTCTGCCTTGGTTTACAAGTGCTTTTTCAATATATACGGTGAAGCGACTGCTGGCAAGTGGCTGGTCTTTGGAGTCATAAAAAACAGAATTTCAAAATGACCTTCGGATTTAAGAGGCATGTCCTGGGCAGATTGCTAATGTCCACTAAAGGTGTGCTCTTACCTGTGAATAGAGACAAGAGTTAATCCTCTCCGTGTCAACGGTTATCAGAGAGAATGCGGGTATAGGAGCTGTCCAGTGGCTACCTTGCAGTAAGCTATTATGGCTTCCCGGCCTCATTAGAATGGCTCACCTCCAAGTACCCTGGGGTTACAGATCTACAAAATGACTAATCAGGGGTGGAACATACTCTCTCATGACTTCATAGACGCTTTCTGGCACATTCCTACTCTTTCTTCAAAATCAACTCAGACATCACAGTCTCTATGGGCATCTGCCCCATCCCCTTCCTGCAGACATTCTTCCACGGTCCCTCGGTGTCTATAGATTGCCAGACTCACCCCGGGCGCTCTGGAATTCTTCATTTAATTTCATGAAGTGATTAAACAACAATCTTATAGAGAGATGTATATTAGGAGATGGATCCCTGTTTATTCATTAATGCAGTTAATACTTATTGAGAATGCACCGTGGTGCAGAAGCCTCTGCATGGTGTATATTTTCAATAACAGTAACAGAACATTGGGGAGGTGAGCAGCTACTCTCTTCTGTGCTATGAGAGAATCTGTTAGACACCTTAACGCAATGATAACAGAGATGACAATTTGTACCATAACTATTTGTCAGTACCATGCCTCATTCCTCTCTAGGCTGAGCGCTTTTAAAAAAAATATATTTTTATATGTGTATGTATGTATGTATGTATGTATGTATGTATGTATGTGCTCACCATGTGCATGCAAGTGTCTATAGAAGACAGAGGGCATTGGATCTCCTGGAATGGGAGTTACTGGTTTGTGGTTGTGACCCACCTAATGTGTGTGGTGGGAGCAAAAGCCAGGTCTTTTGCAAGAGCATAAGTACCTCTTAACCACTGAGCCGTCTCTCCAGCCCATGGGCTGAGCTCTTCGACGGCAGTTATCTTATTTATCTTCGTGTCTCGCGTACCTAAAAGTTTGAAGGTGTTTGGTGTGTGTTTGATAATCAAGAATGAAATAATGCTAGCAAATGAAAGAATATCCACAAGCAGCCTCGCCTTTAAACAGCCTTCCTGATGTGCTGGAGAGATGGCCTGGACGGTAAGGCACTTGCCGCTAATGAGGAGCAGAATTTGAATCTTAGAACCTGCATTGAACAGCTCAGAAATATCTATACCCCAGCTCTGAGGAGCCCATGCTCTGACCTGGCCTCCACAGACGCTCACACACCTGCATTTATGCTTACACATGCTTGCATAAGTAAATATCTTAAAGGAGTGTCGTTAGATCTACACGTGAGTGTGCAGCTGTCCCTCGACTCTGAATGATGCCTTCATCCTATGTCTGTGGAGCTGCCGCTGCTCATTGTGCCCGCAGATGGATACAAAAGCCTGGGATGGATTCTCCCCTAACTCAAAAGGTCAACCTAAGCCATTTCTCAACAACTCAAGTGTGGTCCTTTGGGTGCCCATGTTGAAGGAAAGACATCTTCTAGTACTTGGGAGTGTTCGGCTCTAGTTTCATGAGGAGTAAAGGAAAGGCAAGAGCTGTGGTGGCCGTTCCAGGAGATCTGCCTTCAGGTGATGTCACTCTGAAAGGACAACCACATCGCACACTGCAGAGTCTCAGTGTCCCAAGGTGGAGCCAGGAGGTGGACACCAACAGCCCCTGCTATTCCCAGACCTGCCGCATCCCCACAAGCTGCGTTTCATCTCTGACTGCGCTTGCCCACTTTAAAACATTCTGCTGAACAGCATCTTGAGTAATCTGTTGTCAGTTTATCACGGTTAGTGTGATAACTGTGCAAGCTGAGAGGACTGCAGCCTTGAGTTTGGCGAGAGGTGTCCCTGCCCTATGGGCTGCTCCCACGTGGGGTCTGTGAGCAGCACTGATGGACTCCCTGGGGGAATGAAAGCTAACTTTAGAGAACGCTCAGACTTCATAGCTAGATGACAAGCTGAGACCATTTGTTACTTTATGGACCTCCAACTGCCATAATGCTGAGGAACGCATGGCAGCATATGACGCAGGGTTCCCTGAGTGCAGACGTCTTTGCTCCTTCTCCCTTTCTTTGCAAATCAGTGCCACCTCCCTGTATTCCTCTTCTTTCACTCTAAGGTGTCAATAATACTGGTGCTCTCCTGCACTTTTGTAGCTTGTCGCCCATGCTGTGTCTCCTATTCTTAGGGAACTCCTATTCATCCACCAAAACCCAGAAAGCCTTTGCGAAGCCTTCATATGAAATTCGAGGAAAGCCGGATTCTTTCTTAAGCTGCTGCTAGACGACGTATACCGAGAACGGTTCGAAACTTTAACGAATCCTACCTTGATTAACCTTTCTAAATCTTTAAATATTTTTTTTTCTTTTTTTCGGAGCTGGGGACCGAACCCAGGACCTTGCGCTTGCTATGCAAGCGCTCTACCACTGAGCTAAATCCCCAACCCCTAAATAATTTTTAAAAAATTGTTTCTTTTTATGTATGTGTATGAATGTGTTTCTTGCATGCACGTATGTGTTCACCATGTGCATGTCTGGTGCCTGTGAAAGCCAGGCATCGTGTCTCCTGAAACCGGAGTTACAGGTGGTCGTGAGCCACTCAGTGTGGGTGCTGAGAATGGATCCCAGGTCCTCTGCAAGAGCAGGTGCCTCCAACCACTGAGCCATCTCTCCAGGGCCCCTTTAAAAAATTTTTTTATTATTGCATTTGTAATTTACTTCTATATGTATGTGGAGGGAGGCGAGTAAGCACCATAGAGTCCATGCAAAGTCCAGAAGACAACTTCTGTAATCAGCTCTCTTCTTCTGCCATGTGTGTCCCCGAGAGAACTCAGGTCACAGGCTTGGCAGCAAGCACCCTTACCTGGTGAGCCACCGTGCCACCACCCCTTCTTGAATCGTCATAAAGCAGTTCTAAGTAGATACAGTCTCCCTCTAGTCAAGCATAAAACCAGACCAGAAGCCATTCAGATATTGCTCCCAATGCTTTATGGCAGACATTAGAACATCCGGGGTTTAAATCGGGCCACGTCATTTCTGAACGGATACTCCCTGCTGTCTCGTGGCACCAAGAGTCCCCCTTTATCGGTTTGTGTGAATGCAAGCTTGTGCGAGCACACCCCTCGCTCCTCGATCACCAGTCGATTGTAGTATCCATTTAGCATCCCCCCACACACACAAGGAAAGGGAGCCTTTTGAAAGTAAAATAAAGCTTCTTACCTATCTTAATGCTCCCGGGGCTCTCGGAATGTTGCGTGCTGAACCTAGGTGTTTAGGATTGAACCGGACAAGATTTAAACTAGATGAACTGAACACGGTCATCTTCAAGGGGCTGGAGAGCTGGCTTACGAGCACCAGCTGCTCCTCCAGAGGACCCAGGTTGGATTCCCGGCACCCATATGAGGGCTCACTATCATCTCTAACTCCAGTTCCAGGGGATCTGATACCCTCTTCCAGCACCAGGCCCAAACATACACGCAAGCAAACTACCCATAAGCATTATTAAATAAATTTAAATACAATATTCCTTGAATCTTAGGATCTCATGGTGCTGATGATATGTTGGCCTTTGGATGACATTTCCCTTACTTTTTTTGTTTGTTTTTTAATTTTGTTTATTTTAATGTATGTGAGTACACCATCTCTCTTCAGACAGATGAAGAAGAAGAAGGCATTGGATCCCATTACAGATGGCTGTGAGCCACCACGTGGTTGCTGGGAATTGAACTCAGGACCTCTGGAAGAGCAGTCAGTGCTCTTAACCGCTGAGCCATCTCTCCAGCCCCAACATTTCCCTTACGTTAAGTGTCATGTGGTCCCACTCATCTGCATCGCCGTCCATTATCAAGATCTGTACCAACATCACCCAAAACCACTACCCCCTTCCTCATATACGTGTCACAGTTGCCAGCATCGTACATTCTCGGGGACGACAAGGGGGACGACTTTCTCTAGTTCGTGTGGTGATCCGTGCATGTGTTCAGTCTTTCAGGAATAATTAAAATAGTCTGTGGCTCTAATTAAAGTGGTATGGCTATATTTAAAGAAACCTATATATAAGAACAAGCTGAGTGCTGACACCGAGCTAATTGTGTTACCGTTAGTGGAGACAGCGGCATGATACTCACTGCCTTTCTAAATCCTCCTATCTGAATGTAGACAGTTAAATAACCAGCATTTGGGGCTTGTAAGAGGAATGGAACTAAAGCATAAATAAATAAAGCTGCCAGGGACGTGCAGAAAATTATCTGGATGCATTTGAATAAGAAGGCATGTTGTCATTGAATTGCCGGCTCTGGGCATGCTGCTTTTAAACACCTTCCACGGCCCAAAACCAATCTAAGAAATGACTTGGAACTCTGTCCTAGAAGGGAGGGTGAGCTAGACAGAAGGCCGGGCTCATACTTGGAAGTCTTTTCTGCCTGTTTTATACAGTTTGTAAAGACTACTTCATAGCATCACAGTCCAGCTGTTCACATCACCAGCCGTTCTTATTTGACCTAGACATCTGGGAGTGCCCTCTTTCTTCTCACCCAAGCATCCAAACTTTTGCCAAATTAGGAAGAGCTGGTTCAGCGATGCCAAGCTTTCTGGTGCAGCCATCTTTCCGCTTATTTTCAACAGGAAGAGATAGCACTGTTTTCTCTTTAAAAAAAAAGAAAAGAAAAGAAAAGAAAAGAAAAGAAAAGAAAAAAATCAATCTCTTAAGACAGGATATCTCATAACCCAGGCTGGCTGCGGACTCGTTATGTAGCCAGGGATAGCTTGGAACTCCTGATCCTCCTGCCTCCATGCAAATGCTGAGGTCATAGACGTGAAGCCCCGCACCCATTACCTTTCACTCTTGGTTTCCCTGTGATGTATTCATTTTATGTGTGTGTCTTATCTATGTATATATGTCTGTACCACACGTGTGACCGGTGCCCATGGAGATCAGAAGAGGGCACTGGGTTCCCTTGGGACTGGAGTTAAGGATGGTGACGAGCCTTGTGTAGGTCTGAGCCACCGTGTGTGTGCTGGGAACTGAACCTGCATCCCCCCCAGGAGCAACAAATGCTCTCAAACACCGAACCGCCTCTCCAGCTCCCATTCTGTCTGAATAACAGCCTTCTTTATCTTAATCTCAGTTGAACGACCGTCTTACATCGCAAAGCTGCTCCAGTTAATTCCCTGCAGCTGAGATGGGGTTCCTTTCACACGGGCTTCCCAGAACTTGTAATGTCCCCAGACTGAGGCATCAATCAGCCTCAGTTGCAGCCAAGTTCTCCCTAGAGGCCGAGTACATTTCTGCAAAACTTTCTCGGGATACACCAGACAAATCAAGAGTCTGTGGTCCCGTGGTCAGGAATGGCAGAGTTGCATCCCTTAGACGCTGTTCAGACAGTGACCTACACAAGAACACAGCAGTGGCTGTGGCTATCCACTGGGAATTTTACCTCCAATCATCTGTGAGCCTCAGAAAAGCAAGACCCAGAAATGGATCGATTTGGACATGGAAACCATTGGTTGGGTGTTGTAGGCTGAAGTTCTGGAGTTCGTCATTATGCTGCAGAATCCTGAATGATGTTCTTAGAGCTCCCTCCACAGGCAGTGGCCTCATGGGAGACCTACTAACAGTCTTTTGTCAGGCACTATCAGCAGTATTGAGCCAACCTGAGCACCCGATTATTAATCCTTTTCTCCGGGTGACATGACAGCAATCGATGTCTGAACAAGCTATTGAAACTGTAGCGATCAAGTAGACTCCAGCTAATCCGATGGGAGACTCACTCAGAGCCTATGGGAAAAGCAGAGAGGCACCTTTCTAAATCCATGCTGTACCTATTTTCCATGCACTTTATGTAACCATATTCTGGGTAAAGGTTGACATTTACCCAGTCCTGTAAAATACACAGTGGAGCCCTTACCAATGACTCAAATCCATTCAGAGCACTTCCATGGCCATCTGCTGCCTCGGTAAATATAGAAGCTTTTTCATCATCATGTAAACATCCGTGCCTGTGTCGTTGTGAAGAGAACATGGTAACCACTGCCCTACAGGAAAGGCCTTGTTCCCGTGTCACTGTACAACACTGAAGCCTTCACCTGGAAATGTTCTCACCTGGCCATGTCTTTGGACGCACAGAAATCAATTGGCAATTACAAAGAGTGGAGTGTAGACTATTAGGCTAGCTCATCTCCAGTGCTCTCATTTCAGGTGGGAAGAAGGCAAAACAGTGGTTCCCGGCTATACATTCAGGTCCCTGGGTCCCAGGCCACAGTGATTCAATTCTTCTGGACCTACACTCAAAGATCTGAATTTTTAAGTGTGCACAGGACTGACCAGCAAAGGTAGCTTTCAAACTACATTCCGAAGAGTTTTAGGGCATTCTGAGAGAGTCTTAAGGGGACTGTAGGGTAGATAGGATAAACAGGTGCAAATGGGGAGACTAGAGCCCATTCTATTTTGTTTGTATTTACTCTCTCTCTCTCTCTCTCTCTCTCTCTCTCTCTCTGTGTGTGTGTGTGTGTGTGTGTGTGTGTGTGTGTGTGTGTGTGTGCAAGCACATGCATACATAGGCCTATGGAGGTCAGAAGAGGCATCCTATTCTGTGGAGCTGAAGCCACAGGCCATTGAGAGCCTTTGATCTAGGGACCTCTGAAAGAGCAGGTGCCGCTCTTAACCCTCCTTGCTGCTGGTCCTCCTCCAGCTCATTCCTTCTTCCTTAGCAAGTCCGTCACGTTTAGCAGCTCAGCTTAGATGGCCGACTTAATTTCTCTGACTATAAAATCTGTATCCGTGTTACTGGGTTCTGCGTGCCCATTAAAATCCCTGAGAAAATCAACTTAGAGGAAGAAGTGAACTATTGTAGTTCATTGTTTCAGGACTCGGTCCTGACGTCAGGCTCTGTGACAAGCGCCTTCACCAGCAGAGAGGTATCACCAACTCTCACCGTGGTTCTAACTATCCCCAACACTGCTCAAAAGCTCAAGTCCAACGTCTCTTCTGACACTCAGACTAAACTCTTGACTGTGAGCTTCTATAAGATAGAAGGGTTTTTTTTTTAAAGTTATATTCTTTCCAGAAACAAAAGGGGATACGGGTCATAAGAAGGATTGAGATTAGAGCACATAGTTTCAAACCCAGCAGGGCAAACATTAAATCCTGTGGCTCTATGTCCAGCATCCAGGGCATATGGTGGCACGATGTAAGCTCCAAAGGGCTTCTGCAGCCCACACCTATGGCCTTGTCAGCTGTGGCCCACATGGTCTCTCTCCTGAACTATCTGTGGCTTTTCCCCAGTTGATGTCCCTGCAGCAAAGTGAGACCCCTCCAGCCCCCAGCCACTCTGTGGGACTGGAGAATCAGAAACAGCATTAATGCTTTCTTGCCTATGTAGACTCTTTGCATAGCTGCTTTCCTCCAATGGGGCTAGCTGTCAGTTAGCGTTTCTTTCTATGCCTAAGTTTTCCTGTTCCTCATTTAGGCCTCTCTCTGCAGCGTGCGTGTGTCTCACTATTTGTCTGTATACAACTGCTGTGACAACATCCTCCACCATATTATTTCTTTCTGAAATAATAGCCCAGTGACTGGACTAAGAAACAGTTCATATGAACGTGCTTCTTCAGCAAAGCTGTAATACAATATTTAAATGGGTCTGTGAATCTCCGGTACAACCCAGGAGTTCATTTTGAGATTTGGTAGACCAGATGGTCCTCTAGAGACATGGTGAAGGTTGCCAGGTGAGGCAAAAGCAGCTGACCTGAAAACTACTACATACACCAACTTGAAAACAAGGAGACCCAAACCCCGCCTACTTCTCTACCCTTAACCTCCTGTATCACAGTTGCCTCCTCTGCCACGAGGATTACATGGAATAACAAATATAAGACACCTTGTTAATCATGTCTTTTTAAATTTGCATTATTATTTAATTATGTATGTGTATGGTGTGTGTGTGTGTGTGTGTGTGTGTGTGTGTGTGTGTGTGTGTGTACATGGTGTTAGGCTCCCTGGAGCTGTACTAAGAGGAAGCTGTAAGCCACTTGGTGTCAGTGCTGGGAACTGAACCATGGTCTTTTAGAAGAGCAGCAAGCCCTTAACCTTTGAGCCATCTCTAACCCCTCTAGTGTCTTTTTGTATGCAAGTACCCTTCTGGTTTATATTTTATTTAACATCTATTCTATTCTATTTTGGTGTATTGGTCTAATAAAACCTTTCTGGACTTTAATCATGAAGTAAGTTCAAGAAATAATCCCTTTGATCGTGCACACAGTTTCATTGGTTTTCAGTTGGTCCATATAGGAGTTATTTTTGCTGGAGATGAACTTTCTTCCTCTCCTCATTCAAAGACTCTTTTTTTATTATTTTTTTTATTAACTTGAGTATTTCTTATATACATTTCGAGTGTTATTCCCTTTCCCAGTTTCCGGGCAAACATCCCCCTCCCCCCTCCCCATTCAAAGACTCTTAAGCAGTGGTTCTCAACCTGTGGGTCACAACCCCCATGGGGATCCCACATCAGATACTGCAAATCAGATAGTTACATTACAACTCATAACAGTAGCAAATTTACAGTTAAGAAGTAGCAACAGGAAAATTTGATGGTTGGGGGTCACCACAACTCAAGGACCTAACTGTATTAAGGGTCTAATTGTTAGGAAGGTTGAAAACCACTGCTCCAAAAGAATCTACAAAAATAGACCTTGAAGCTGAGAACAAAGCCCAAAGCTCTGTGGGCCCAAGGAGACGTCCTGGAAGGCATTGGTGTAGCCAGCAAGTTCTAAGAAACAGGTTGCAACAAGAAAATTGACTGGTTTATTATTTTTAATTTAATGAATCTGGTTCCTGTAAAAATTGCAGGGTGGCTATTCCAGGAAGTACTCATCGTTTTTAGCTCTAGAGCAGACAGCCCAGTCAGTAGTGGCCATGGCTGGGCAAAGATGTCTGACCTGCATCCCAACCCGAAGGGGCACCGTTAGAAAGTGAGCATTTTTCAGCTCAGGATCTGGGCCTGGATGGTCTACCCTCTCCACAGGGAGATGATCATCAGTGAGGTGAATTTTAGGGCTGGGTTTGTCACTTGTGCACTTTGCACTGAAACCTGGAACAAGCCCAAGAGCTATTTCTCAGAGCACCCTGTCCAAGCCCACGACGGGAATGGTCTCTGGTCATTAACACTTGGTCCAGCCAGCCTAGAGGTGAAAGAGTTGCTGATTTGTTTCATTGCTCTGGAAAGCAGTGTTTAGGTTGGAATGTCTTGCTGGTGTTTACTGGGGAGGGTGACATTGGCGATCAGCAACCAGACAAGACACATAACCCAAGATAAAGAGAGTGGGATTGTATCAAGTTGGATCTCTGAGCAAGTATTATAAATGTTTTGTGATGACAAAGCTAATTCTTCTAAACAGCTGACACTCATCACTCTCTGCTTCGTGTAATAAAAACAAAAAAAAAGTAAGTGTTCATACAAAAACGTCAGAACCTTAAGCTGAAAAGGAATACTACCTCCTATTTTCTGGGTGCTTGTGATGGGCCTGGCTCTATAACAACTGTAAGGCATGAAGAAAATATCATCCACATCTCTCAGTGACACTCACACAAGAACATGGCCAGAATGCACTGGTCTGTCCGTAGCACAGCAATGCTTGGGAGATGTAAAAGCCTCCCCTTTGATCAGACACAGGTATTCAGCTGTATTCCCTTGCCTGCCTGGAATAGGTTCCTCTATTAGAAACACACACATACTTACAAACACACATATACATACTCTAACACACACATTCACACACACAAACATTCTCACACATACATACACTCATACACACTCACACATACACTCACACACACACACTCACTCACACATACTATTAGGTACACACACTCATACACGCACATACACTCACACACATTCACACACACAAACATTCTCATACATACATACAATCACACACTCACACATACACTCACACACTCACAAACACACTCTCATAGTCACACTCACATACACTCACACTCACACATACTATTAGGTACACACTCATATACATACATACATACACTCACACACACTCACACACACTATTAGGTACACACTCATACACACACATACACTCACACACTCTCACACACAGTCACATATTCACATACACATACACTCTCACACATATACACTCACACACTCACACTCTCACACACACACTCATACATACTATTAGATACACACACCCACACATACACTCACAAACACACATACGCTCACACACACTCACACTCACACACATTCATATACTATTAGGTACACACACTCAAACACAAACTCACATACTCTCTCACACTCATACACTCACATTATTAGGTTCTCTCTCTGACACACACATACACACATACACACACACACACACACACACACACACACACACACACACCTGCCTCTCCCTTACCCCAAATCCATGGTGTCCTGTTCTTCCTCTGTTTTCTAAAATACCTGAAATCTGACCTTAAGCCTCGTCTACAAGACTTAACTGTGAGCTAAGTCACAAGGCATCCCATCTCTCTGCCTAGTTTCCTCATCTGTAAGATAAGAGACTACCTACCTCACAGGCTTGTTGTGAGACTTGGCTGAGTTGATACATGCAAAGCGTGTAAGTGGAGTGTAATTGATGTCTGTCAGGATATTTTCTCAGTTATAGCACAATACATAGTTCAATGCTTAAATTATGCTGACCTTTGCATGGTCCGTGTTGGGCACCGTTTAGGAACCTAACACTATCCTGAAGGCAGTGTCTTCACCTCCTCTAAAAGCAGGAACCAGCCTGTAGAAGAATCTATGATTAGCTCTGGCCAGATGTCAGAAAACATTTAGGGCTATTCAAATGTCAGTACTCTCCATGGGAGGCTTATTAGCAACAAGAACGTGCCACATTGGTCCTTGAGCTTGGCACAGTGCGTACACAGCAAGAGAGAGAAACACATTAGAAGTTTCTATAGTAAATTTAAAAGCCTCTCTCTCTCTCCCTCTCTCTTTCTCTCTCTCTTTCTCTCTCTCTCTCTCTCTCTCTCTCTCTCTCTCTCTCTCTCTCTCTCTCTCTCTTTCACACACACACACACACACACACCCCTTAGGTAATTCTGTTTCCTGCCATCATAACAGTCTTGAATAACATCAATGTCTTCCTATGCATAAGCCAGCAATTTAATTGCAGGTATTAAATATAGGTCATAATGTCTCAGCTACTCACTAATGACAGGCTATGCACAGGAACATGCTCTAAAATGCATGAAGGAATTTATAGCCCCAATAATTATCTTTGTTTAACCAACATTTATGTAGCGCTCCTGTATGTCAGGCATACTTTTTTTTTGGTTTTGAGGTAAGGTCTTATTGTGTAGCCCAGGCTAGCATATTAGAGGCTATGTAACCCATAGCAGCCTTAAGCTCTCAGTAGTCCTCCTGCCTCAGCTTCTCTACTGCTGGCATTACAAGCACAAGGCACCATGCCAGGTATCGAGGGCAGTTCCAAACACTATTCCAAAGCAAACCATTTTCTCCTGATAACAACCTTGTAAGATAAAGGCTACCACTTTGTCCATCCTCCAGAGGATGTGACAGAGACAGAGGTTGTGTGTTGTGCTCAAGCCTCCTAGCTGGTAGGTAGTGGCACCTAGATCCACGGTGGGCACGCTGGCTCAAGGACCACTTCCACTGTACTAACCACCGGATTTCCTTCCTTCCAGACCCCATGATTAGCATATAAGTAAGCTGGTGGTGCACTCTTGTTTTTACTCAAGTTTTCTTTCTCTTTTTCCTGTGGCATGTGAGTGGTGCACGCAGGCAGGTGTGTGTTTAACATACATGTGCAGAGAGCAGAGCAGACCTCGGGTGTCTCCCTCTACTGATCTCTGCCTTATTAAGACAAGGTCTCTCACTGAATCAGAGATTCATCCTTTAAGCAAGACAGTGAGCTCTTGGGATCTACCTGTCTCCATCCCACCAATGCTAGGTTTGGGGCAGCAGGGTTTTGCTTACTGATTGGTCTCACCATGTAGTCCAGGCTAGCCCTGAATTATAATCTTCCCGTCTCTGCCTCCCAAGCGCTGGGATCACGGGTGTATGCCACCACACCGAGCTAAAACTGTGTGCTTCCACCTCCAATCTGTAAATACCCTACATGCCAGTACTCTGCGTTGTATAGTGTTCTGAAATTTGGAACAAAGTGTTCCTGCTTGATTGGCAGTCATTAGTGGCTATAATGATGCATACAATGTAATTTCCCAGGGGCTGGAGAAATGACTCAGTGCTTAAGAGCACTGACTGCTCTTCTAGAGGACCTGAGTTCAATTCCCAGCAACCATCTGGGAACATGGCGGCTCACAACCATCTGTAATGGGATCTGATGCCCTCTTCTGGTGTTTCAGTGTCAGCACACTCATATATATATATATATAAGTAAGCAAACAAATGTTTAAAAAAAAATAGAAAGGAAGGAAGGAAGGGTTTCCCAGTATCTTTCTCTCCTAAGCTGAAGCCTGGTGATGGGGGTCACAGGTGGAAACCAAGGACAGGACCTGAGAGTGTCAGGACTGTACCACATCAAACCCACTTATTCTGCACACCAAAATGCAGATGCAACAAAGGGACCCTCTTATCCCCACAGCCACCGCAGATACAGCACCAGGGCAAGAACACGAGACAGCAATGGACAGGTGCAGCCAAGCAAACGCCCTGGCAGACTCCTCTTATACCTCGTCGCCTCTCCACCCACAGAAACTAACATGAGACTTAAAGGATCAGGCCAATCCTGGAAGACAGAGTAAGGGGACAGTCCCAAGTCAAGTCAAGGCAGGCTTGGAAAACTAGCCTGTGCCAGAACTCAAAGCAAAGTCAATAACCAACGCTAAGGAGAACGACAAGGTCAAGCCAAGAGGAAGATGCACTGGAGGGTCCGGCAAGAACAGAGCCCAGGAGATGGAAGGAAATGCTGTAGCAAGGAGAAGTTGGGGCTGCAGCGCCCTGCTCTTTTCCAGCCACAGATATTGAAGACGGCCTCAGAGTGAGTTGTGGGGAGGGAGTTGCTCTCTTTTTAAAGACCCTTTGTTATCGTTTGAATAATGGACACCAGGCGGGCCATGAAGATTATACAGAATTCTTCTAGGAAGCTTAAAAAGAAAAAAAAAACAGGATTATGAGCTGCTAGGACTCAGCTAAGAGATCCGAGCTCAGTAAGCATCTTAGGATTTTAATTTATCTGCCAATGAAGACTGCAGGACTCAGACAATTCAGCCGGGAATTGAACCTGAGGTTCCAGGAAGTCTAGATATTTCAAACCTCCTACTTAGTCCATTAAGCTATCCCCTCCAAGAACATAATGTAGTTAAAGTAGACTTAGATATCTTTAGTACAGAGAGTGGATTTTATTTCCACTTTGGGAATTTCTGATCCATAGTAGGGGGGATAGAGATAAGACTCCTCTCCAGCAGTGCCTATAGACTGTACATCAGTGTACAATGTCCCTTTCCTGATTTACTGTTAAGAAGAGAAAAATCATCTTGGGGGCAGAATAGATTAAAGAAGCATTTGCTAAATGCTTGGTATGGAACTCTTTTCCCTTATTCTTCCGAAAGACCTATTCCTGCCTCTCTCAATAAAGTAGGATGAGTTATACTTACTTAGAGAATTTGAAGAAAGACTACAGGCTTCACACATCTGTCAGGTGGCCTGGTTTATTCGGGGGACAGTAAGAGAACATCCGGTACCATTACAGGCTGTCAGCCACAGCGAATGTTTACTAATAAGCCCAACCATTAGGTTGGGTCAGTGATGGATGGTCTGTGTTTCCCCTGCCCTGGCCTGGCTCGTTCTCTGATACTCACTGACCACCAGCAGCTCTTGTACTGGTTGCCTTGTTAAGGGTCTCGCCAAGTGACATCCACTATACATCACCCTGGCTGTTACCCTGGATTATTTGGACAGCTCCTGGCATGATGAATGGTTGGGATTGATCTATCATTTCTTGCGCATGTCGCCGGTCAGTGTTCTTTACCCATCTCTGTCTGAACTCTTCATCCTTAAAACAAGGAGCCTAATTACTGTTCTTCCAGATGTACACACCTTCTCCCTTCTGCTGTTTTAAAGAGTCTGCTTGTTTCAGGGCTCATAAAGAGAGAGATCAGGATGAGGCTCAGGACATAAGTGCATCAGGGTTACGACAGATGGGGAAGAGAAATAGCAGTCGGTCTCTCGCTGCCGGAAAAACATGGAAGGAAGGGAGGCTTGCTTTCTTCCACGGCATTCAGGGCTTGGCAGTTTTTATTACTGAGGTCGTGGGCCTTCCACATATTCCATGCAGCACAAATTAAATCTGAATGTTGTGGGTAACCCGAGCAACGCCTCCTGTTTGTGCGATTCCTGCCTCCCGAGGCATCCGCATTGTCTTGCCCGCCATATCTCAAGCATCGCCATATTTCTGTAAAAGATGCTTCATCATCTTGATTTCATAAAGGAAAAATAAAATGAGCGCAGAGGAGCTATCTGCCCAAATCCTCTTGATGAATCAATGTGCAGCAGAATCAATAACAAGACCTGGAATCTCTGGCTGCCTGCAATCCAGTGATTTTATTAAGCACCTACTGTGTTAGCAAGGGTTAGGGCTACAGAAAGCCTCTGTGTGTGTGTGTGTGTGTGTGTGTGTGTGTGTGGTGTGTGTCTGTGTTGTGTGTGTGTATGGTGTGTGTGTGGTGTGTGTGTGTGGTGTGTGTGTGTGTGTGTGTGTCTGTGTGTGTGTGTCTGTGTGTGGTGTGTGTGTGTGGTGTGTGTGTGTGGTGTGTGTGTGTCTGTGTGTGTGTGGTGTGTGTGTGTGTGTGTGTGGTGTCTGTGTGTGGTGTGTGGTGTCTGTGTGGTGTATGTGTGTGTGTGTCTGTATGTGTGTGTGGTGTGTGTGTGGTGTATGTGTGTGTGTCTGTGTGTGTGTGTGGTGTGTGTGTGGTGTATGTGTGCGTGTCTGTGTGTGTGTGTGGTGTGTGTGGTGTATGTGTGGTGTGTGTGGTGTGTATGTGTGTGTCTGTGTGTGGTGTGTGTGTGTGTGGTGTGTGTGTGTGCATGTGTGTGTGTGTGTGTGTGTAGTGTGTTCATGTATGTGATGTGTAGGGCCATTAGCTCATTCAGTCCTGTTTATGTCTAACTACTGAGGGAGAAGCATACTCTATTTTACTGTAGAGAATTCCCACTGAATGTTAAAGATACTAATACTGTCCCACTGACCCAGGAAAGGCAAAAGTCATAGTCTTTGTTTGTCCCTATTATAAAATCCTCTTCACTGTAGTCCTTCTTGGGTTGGGTTGGGTTGGGTTGGGTTGGGTTGGGTTGGGTTTGGGTTGGGTCGGGTCGGGTCGGGTCGGGTCAGGTCGGGTCTGGTTTGGTTTGGTTTGGTTTGGTTTGGTTTGGTTTTAAGACAGAGTCTCACCCTGTAAACCAAGCAGGCATGATCCTTAAGTCTCTGGCCATCTCAAATCTTGAGATTAAAGGCAACGCCACCATTCCTGGCTTCCCTACAGTTCTTTAGGATTCTATCCAACTACGTTGAGACTCAGATTCAGAAACACTTACATAAAAGCAATCAGTGGTGGTCCGAGGTGTCCCGCACCCTTGGCAGAACCATTAAGCGTGTTTCACATGTTTTAATTCCACATTGTAGGCAGTGCTATTTGCATAAGATTGGGCCCTGTTGTATATGTTTTCAGTATAGACGTTCACTGAGAAGATTCCAGTCCCTCCACAAACGGTCTCTGAATTAAGCAGAAACCTTCACCCTTACCTGAAACGGTTAAATAAATAAAGAGAGAAATAAGAGTGGATGTCGCAGTAAACACCTTGGTTCACAGAAGGAAGTCCTCTCAGGCTGTGAACAGAAATCACCTCAAACTGGATTCCGAAAGACGGTCTCCAGATACTCCTGTCATGTATTCGTTTGAGACAGGCATGGCAACTTGTGCCCATAGATAGCTTGGGCCACTGCTCAGCATGCTGAAGCAGGAAGACTGTTTGAACCCAGAAGTTGAGTCCATCTTGACCAGCATAATAAGACCCTATCTCAGAACCTTAAATTAAGGAGCTGAAGAGATGACGCAGGGGTTAAATTAAGAGCACTGGCTGCTCTCCCAAAGGTCCTGGGTTCAGTCCCCAGCACTCACATAGCAACTGACAGACAGCAGGCTGTAACTCTTGTTCCAGAGGATCCAGCACCCTCTTTTGCTCTCCAAGAGCATATGCAAACCTGTGATAATTGGAAATACCATGCAAGCAAAACACCAAAGCACATAAAATTAAATGCTTAAATAGTTGTGCATAGTACACACCTTTAATCCCAGCACTTGAGAGGCAGAGGCATATAGCTCTCTGAATTCTGGACTCCAAGCCAGCTGGGGCAAAACTTTCTCAAGAAAAAAAAAAGTTAAATTAAATCAAAACATATGTATGTATGTGTTGTTGTTTAATATTGGTTCTTTTGTGGCTACCTATAAAACAACGAGTTTTTAATCCATTGTTTTAAGAAAAAATATGGGAGAAAAATTTGAAAGCATTTTTAATCCATTCAATAGGTATTTATACATTGTTGCAAAAATACCCGAGGTAGTCAGACATGCTGACACAGACCTGTGGTCTTGGTACTTAGCAGGTTAAGGCAGGAGTGCTGCAAGTTCAAGGCAAACCTGGATTCCAGAGTAAAATTTGTCTATCTTTTTAAAAATCCAAAGTTTAAAAACTAGTTAATTATTCTTGGTTAAGAATTATTAAGTCGTGCTGGAGAGACAGCTCAGCGGTTAAGAGCACTGGCTGCTCTTCCAGAGAACCTTGGTTCAATTCCCAGCAACCACATGGTGGCTCACAACTGTTGGAAACTCCAGTTCCAGGGGACCTGATACCTTCATACATGCAGGAGAAACACCCATGTACATAAAGTAAAAGTAAAAAAATTATAAAAAAGAATTATTAGTCTCCTTAAAAAGTAGAATCAGTCACTTAATAGAAGAGTCGTGAAACAGGAATACCTTCTCATGTTCTTTCTCTGATGTCTGCCTAACAGACAGGAAGGTGAAACCTCTGGAATTCATAACTCAGCCTTCCATGTTTCTGGAACATCATGCCTGTGTCCTGGAACACACATATGACTGCATTGCCTGGAAAAGTCTCTAGGCTGTGTGGTCCCTTGGGTTGGGAACACACATACCCAGCATAGACTTCCAAGCTGTCTGCCACCTTCACCATCTGCCATCTCTCAGAATCTAGCTTGGGGTGGAGTTGGTTTTGGGGTTTTCCTTTTTGTCACAGCCTATGGGAACCTCCTTTTGTGAAGCACAGGTATTTCTTGCCGTACCTGGTCACGTTCCTCACTTGTATTCACTGAACCATTTCTGATGATCCTCTGGAGGTCATCGGATAGTCTCTATACTCACAAAGCATGCCTGCAGAGTTTGGAATGAATTTGAATGGCCCCATAGTTAACTGTGTGTCGCTGTGACTTCATAAAGACAGACCAAATTGACTGTGTGTCAATGGTTAGCTATTTCCCCCCAATCTATGGGATAGTTCTACTCTTGACTGGTGGAAACCGGCAGTTGTTTCTGTTCTTATGCTAACTTCATTGCCTAGCGTGTAGCGTGATCTGCACACATGTGGCATTGCCCTTTGCTCCAGTCTCGGCCATTCAGTCACAGGACCACAGGACAGCGACCTGCTTTGATCTGCAGTAGGATGTCAGGAAGAACTAGGAAGGTATCCAGTCTAAGGGCTTAGCTGTGTCAGTCAGAGACCCGCCTCAGAGCCAGCAACTGAACACTGGTGCTCACAAAAGTCGCCCCAGAGATGTGAGAAACCAGAGGCTGGAAGGCCTTAAATTTCCATGTGACTATTTTTATCTTGCATAGGCCTTTATGAGGCATAAATCTGCCTCGGAGTCTCCAGACTTTCGTTGCTATAATTCAGTCTCCACTTACCGAGCAAGAATCAGCAGTTTTCAGAATGCTCCGAAGCCACATAGGAATTGAGCTAAAAAGCCAGTAGCACTTTAACACTGAAAACCTTGACTCCAAACTATCTATCTTTCAGGAGGATATTCGGAGATGTATTAAAAATACTCTTCTACCCCGACACGATAGCGTGTGCCTGGAACCCCAGCCCTTGGGGGGGTTGCAGCCAGACCAAGAGTTCCAAGCAAAGCTGGGCTTCCTAGTGAAACCCTGTCTCGAAATGAAGAAACAGTTTAGAGATGTGTCCTAGTTTAGCTCATTATATTTCCGAGCCTAAAAGCAAATGTCAAATAAAACAAAGCAAATCTAGGGTAGTTCATTTAGATTTTTTTTTTAAATGTTTTTTCTCAGAGGCAAGAAGAAGACAGTGTACAGAGGGAAAAGAATCAGTGAGGAAGGGGAGAAACTTCTAGAATCTTATCATCTAAAACTACTACTGGCCCATGGCATTGGTACATTCTTGGAATCCCAGCCCTCGGAAAGTGGAGGCAGTAGGATAAAAATTCAAGACCATCCTCAAGTTTGAGGTTAGCCTGAACCGTGCAAGACCCTATCTCAGAACAAAAATAATTTTCAAATTACAAATAGATAATAGTAATTTAATATAAAGTATACACTATAAATACAAATAATAAATTAATACCAATTTATATTTTTTTAAAAAACCTCTTTTGGCCAGGCATATATATCTCTGTGAGTTCAAGAGCCAGTCTGATCTACGTAGCAAGAACTTCCAGGCCAGTTGAGATACACAGAGAAACTCTGCCTAAAAAATAAAAATAAAAATAATTTAAAAATCTGCCTCTCTTTTTCATGTTTGGTATGAATTTGCTCTTGATTCAGCTCACTCCCTAGAGACCTTTAGTGTTTCCTTCTCTCTTTTCTAACTACATGTGTGTGTACATGTTCTTATGTGCGTGGCCATGTGCTCATGAATACCAGTGCACTTATGTGAGCTCATGTAGAGAACACAGGTTCATGTCGGGACCCCATGTGGGTTGGTTGGTTGGTTGGTTGGTTGGTTGGTTGGTTGGTTGGTTGGTTTGGTTTTGGTTTTGGTTTCTAAGACAGGGTGTCTCTGTGTAGCTCTGGCTGTTCTGGAACTCATTCTGTAGACCGGACTGGCCTGGAACTCAGAGATTCTCCTGCCTTTGTTTCCTGAGTGCCAGGATCAAAGGCGCACACCACTTCAGGTCTTTTCCTCAGTCACGCACCACCTTATCTTTTGAGACAGGGTCTCTCATTGAACCTACAGCTCACTTAATCAACAAAACAAGAGGGATTCTTCTGCCTCTGTTCTAGCATCATTTCAACGTACAGAAGTTTGTGTGGTGCTGACTGTATCTACTGAACCATATCCTTCTACTACTTTTTAAGGTTTCTTTCATACGAATGAGTGTTTTGCCTGCTTGTATGCCTGGGCACTATGTGTGTGCCTGTGTCCAAGGAGGCAGATATGGAGTATGTGCGTGTGTGTGCTCGAGCATGTACCATGCACCAGATTGTACAAGTAAGTACTTGCATGCCTGAGAAGACCAAAGGAGGACAACAAGTGTCCTCTTCTATTCTTTCCCACCTTGTCTCCTTGATAGAGTGGGGAAGGGGAGGGGTGTCTTGCTGAACCCAAAGCTTCCTGGTTTAGTTTGGTTTGGTCTGGTCTGGTCTGGTCTGGTCTGATCTGGTTTGGTTTTTCCTGGGCTGCCTGGCCAGTGAGCCCTGGTATTCTCCTGTCTCTATCCCAACCCTCAGATTGAGGTGGCAAGCACGTGAAACCACACCCAGGTTTTAAATGTAGGTTGTCATGCTCCTACAATAAGCACTTTCCCACTGAGCCAGCCCCCTTGTTTCTGTCTTAGGGACAGACTCTCACTATGTTTTTGAGATGGAATCTGGCCCAGGCTAGCCTAGAACTCAGGAACCTCTTGCTTCAACCTCCCCGTGAAATTAGAAATATGTCATCACACCCAGTCATCAGCTGCTTGTCTTACTAGCCATTTTAGTGCCACAGTTAAAAATTAACGTCCTGCTCTAGAAACCCTTTCTGATGTTCAGCCGAAATAGTTCCTGATTTAATTTAAATCCATGTCCTCTTGATACACACACAGAATGGCTAGTTTGTTCCCCGCTCCCCCAAATCCTTACTACAACACACCGTGAGTGGTTAAGCTGAACTGTTGCTTAGTCTTATAAGCTCCAGGCTGAAAAACACAAATTCCTTTGAAGAGTATTTATAATTGTTTCTCTGAAACTAAAATAATTTTTTCTAATTCTGTAGAAAATTTCACTTAGGGAGAAACTCTGCTTGCCTTTCCTAGTATTTCAGGAGTTGACGCACCCCAGTTACTAACAGATTGCATGAAGAAAAATTTTGTGGGCTGTAATTGTAATAAATTACAGACAGAAAGATGCGCTAATCATAAATGTGGAGTTCAGTTCTTTTTTTTTTTTTTTTTGACGAAGTGAACACATGTAATCCCCATGTAGGTGCAGGAAGCGCCCACAAGCTTCTTCCAGAGCCTCTTCCCAATTCTTCTCTCCAAAGGTAACTCACTTCCCTCACCAGGCTAACTCTATCCATCCATGACCCTCTTGTGCAGAACCACACTGTACGTACTTTCATACCCCTGGATTCTTCCAGTGGGCAGTCTGTGTATGAGAACCAGACATGGCCCTGCATACGACATTAGTTCTTATGTTCTCCGGCTACATGGTCCATGTGTCCATTGTATTTCTCCTATCCTACATAAACATTTAGGTTGTTCTGGCTTTGGGGAGAAGAGGGGTTACTTCGAACCCTCCAGCCCTGTCTTCCGGAGTCCATTGTGCTGGCCTTTCTGTTGGGCACTCATTCACTTAGGAGAGGGATGGCTGGGCCGAGAGGTCTCTGCATGTTTAGTTCTAACAGATTCTGCAGGTTTCCAAAGGGTTTCTCCTAACTGTGCCCCGTCAACAGGTGCCTACAAATTACATTTGTTCTCTGTCCTCCCCAACACTTGGTCTTGTCGGTTTTCCTTAATTGTAGCAATCCTGTTGGGTGACTATGGTGGTTTCTTCCACTGACGTAAACCCACGTGGAGTCAGTCTGGGAGAGGGCTGTTTCCTACTGCCACTGTGTGTCTGCCACTGGGTCACAGGAACATGGCCCTGGAAGGAGCCGAGTGGCAACCACAGCCCTCGTTTGCGTGACTCTGAACTGTTATCTGTGGCTGGTGGATTCCAGCCAGAGCAGACTGAGAGGCAGAAAAGCCAGATAACCTTTTCTTGTTCATTAAGGACCCACTTAGCTTGCTACGGGGCTGGGCTGCAGCAGAGAGCCTAGAAAGGCAGGTCGTGAGTCTGCAGCTACCTAATGCTAATCTCGTCAATAATAGTTCTGGGGGGGGGCAGAGTTTAAATAACTTGAGTGATGATATCCACACCAGGACAGCCATACTTGGTTTTGCATACATACCTGACCGGGGCGACCCCCATTCTCCATAACATAAACTCAGGGTTTTCCTGGAAGCTGAAATTGAGGGGAGGAAGGTTAACTGTCTTGGGGTACTTGGAAAATACAAACCTATTAGTGGTCACACCGGAAGCAGTTGGGCTGAGCCAGTACTGCGCTTGGGGCTGGATGTGGAAGTTGCCAAGTGAACTCTTCTCCCTTGTCCTCAAACCCTTAAGCTCAGTGGCCAGGTTTCCCTGTAGCAGTGAGAAGTAAAGAACACAGCTGGTTTTTCAAATCAAATGTCAAGGTCTTTGTACTTCCCGCTTTCGGTAGGCTTGCCTTCCTGACATGAAAGCAACGTCTTCAATAAACACAGAGAGACAAACTCCACTCAAGCAGCCCGATGCTGCAGACGGGATTCTCTCTACTAGAAATCTGTCTGCTGCCTGCTTTGTCAAAAGGCAGGTGGGAAGGAAGGAAGGAAGGAAGGAAGGAAGGAAGGAAGGAAGGAAGGAAGGAAGGAAGGACAGAAGGAAGGAAGAAAAGAAGGAAGGAACTCTTTACTGATGACTCCAGAGACTCGCAAATCAAACACATGCTATTAGATAAATACTAATAGGAAATTGGATTATATGCATTTTTTAAAAGGTTAATTTTTTTCCTCAGCCTTTCTCCCTGTGTTCATGCTAAAATGTTGCGTACATGTTTGCCTAATGCCTTGTGCTTTAATTTCACCCCCTTCAAGGGGTTTCTGAACCCACAATCCCCCCAACTGCTGGATTAGTATGGGGAAAAGGTGCAGTATTTCAAGCATCGTGCCAGGAGAAAAATAACAGGATAATGATTTTCTTTCCCAGTTCAGATATCAGAGGCCCCAGGTATTGATCGCCTGTGTCTTTTGCCTCCTGTCTTCTGATGAGACCACACTTTTGGCACAGAGTCCTAATAAAGCGTGCCCTCTCCAGTATGAGATCTCTGTAAACGTCACTCACAGGGCCCTTGTTTTCAAATCTCTGCGTTTTCATCCAGGTGGTACAGAAGCCCCTCACTGAGCTGGCGAGAAAGCAAATGGGATTTAGGTTTCACATCCGCTGACACAAATTCCATTATTTTCGCTGAAGGAGGCTTACATTTCCATCACAGGAGTACTCTCCATCCACCACGTCTGTGAGTTGCAAGTGACTGAGGCATCATGGGGCTTCTGATCACTAGAGGTTTTGTAAGATAGTTTTAGGGACTGGGGAGATGGCTCAGTGGACGGAGCTCTTAAAAAACAAATGTGAAGACCTGCGTTCAGACCTCCAGAACCCACATAAAGTCAGGCATTGTAGAGCAAGTCTGTCATCCCTGTATTATCCAGTATTCCTACAGTGAGATGGGGGCAAAGCCAGGAGAGTCCCCCAGCATTCATAGGTCGGCTACTGTGGAGAATACAATAGCAAACAACGAAAAGAACCTGTCTCAGACTGGATGGATGTGAAGACTAACATTCAAGGTGTCCTCTGATGTGTACACAAACTATGGCACACATGTGTGCATGCACACAAACACATGCAAATGCACAAACACAAACTATGCGCGCACACACACACACACACACACACACACACACACACACACACCACTATGGCACACCCACTGTTATTGGATGAGAAAGGTTGTTGCTGGCCTGAGCATACGCCAAATAGGAGGCTGGGAGGTCATGGTTCGTTCCCCTAACAAAGCTCTACCCTCCAGTCCTGCCCGTGACCTGTAACACTCCTGCTGCCTCAGCTCTATGATCACAGCGGCCAGCCAGTGATTTGTGACTTTGTTTAAGGATACATATCGGTGTTAGTGTAGCTTGAGGCCACCAAACTCATTTCACTTGTGCCCTGCACCAAATTTGATCCCAAAGGTGTCAAGAGGGAGGATTAACACAACGCGACACTCATCACCTTCCCCCTCCTCGTGAAATCAGTTTATCTAAAAATATCCCATACAAAAGACCTGCAATCCAGGGCCGTACACAAAGCACCCACGAGCATCTTGAAAAATGGAACGGGCACACCTATGGCTTTTCAGGATGTTCCCGTGCTGTGACCCCGCATTTCACATAATGTCGCCCTCTTATTTATTTCCAATAGCTTCCTAATCAGTCAGCACCGGCGTCCTTTCTACAACCTCAGATCATGATGCAATAATCCGTTTTGGTGGCCTTATTGGCCTCGAAGGTAGTTTGAGCTGTTAAAATCTCTCTTTAACAAGTTTCTCTCTAATAAGAGTCGTTCCAGCAGGCTTCACTCCCTCTTACCTTTCTCTAACCTTGTCTAGACAGACACAAAATCACAGGTCACAGGGATCCTAGCAACATCATCCAGCCTTATCCTGAAAGCTCGTTTGGACACAGAATCACCTAAAGTCGCTGATAATTTCAGGCTGATTGGGGCAGAAGAGAACTCCTGGAGCCTACATCAAATAGAGCGACTACATTTTATGAGAGATGAAGATAGCAGAGTGTTCTGGGGGTAACACTCTTCCTTCCACTGGCTGCATTACTTATCTGATAGAAATAGAAAATGGGAGACAGATCAATATTTTTTTTTTGTGCTCTCTATTTTGTCCCTACAACTCAGTTTCTACTTCTCCGGCTTGGTTTTTGCCACAGGGTGTCTCTGGACTGGCTGGATGGCTGTTTGCAGCTAGCATCGTTACACCTAGTCCTGTCTTGGGAACTGCCCACTAGAAATCCACTAATAAACTCCACTTCCATCCATCTCTGGCCTTTTCCCTTCTGAGAGGCAGAAACAGCAGGGAAACTCACGACAAAGCAGATCATATATCCTCTTACATTCTCTCTCTACAGATAGGTAGACAGACAGACAGACAGACAGACAGACAGACAGACAGACAGACAGGTTTACTTTATGTGTGTGACAGTTTGTCTGCACATATATTTTTGTGTCGTGTGTATCCCTGGTACCCACAGAGGCCAGAAAAGGGCATTAGATCTGATGGAGCTGGAGTTCCCTTGGGTGTCTGTGTGCATGTGCTGGTGAGCTATCCTGGGTCTGCTGGAAAAGCAGCCAGTGTTCTTAACCACTGATCCATCTCTCCAGTCCAACTCTCTTGTTTTTTGGCTTACTGTCTACCATGTCACCCTAGGAGGAAGGTAACTGTGATTTAAAGGGTCTGAAAATTACTCAGAAAGGCTGTGAAGGGGGGAAAAATGAGATCTGGGTGAAGAAGTCAGTGGCACACACCTTCCTCAACATTGGCAAGAAAAGAAAAGTTTAAGTTCTGAAATATTTCAAGGAAAAGAATGAAATATGTGTTGAGAGGTTACCTGAGATATATTTTAGGGACCCCTGGCCCTCTGTCCCTCATGTTCTCTCTGTATGTGAAATCCTAGAACTAGAATTTCTGCTTATTGTGTGAGACAGATTTTCAAAACTTAAATTTCCTAGCAAGTTTCTGTCAAAAGAAAGGTCAACAAAAGAAAGGTCAATGCTTCTCTCTTCTCTCTCTCTCTCTCTCTCTCTCTCTCTCTCTCCTCTTCTCCTCTCCACTCCTCTCCCTCTTCTCTGTCTTTGCCTCTGTCTCTCTCAGTCTCTGTCTCTCTTTGGTGAGACAGAGTTTTGCTATCTAGCCCAGGATAGCCTCAAAATCATCGTCTTCCTATCTCAGCCTCCCTAGTGATCAGATTATAGGAATTCACCACTGAATCTACTAAGAAACGTCAAGTTCTTCTACCTTAAAAATATTTACTCATACTGGGCATGGTGACACACACCTTTAATCCCAGCACTTGAGAGGTAGAGGCAGGCAGATTTCCCTGAGTTCAAGACCAGCCCAGTCTACAGAGTGGGATAGCCAGGGCTTGTTGCTCAAAGAAACCCTGTCTCAAAAAAAAAGTTACTCATTTACTATGTATAAGACCCAAGGTTCTATCAACGCCACAAACTAATCCTTTTTTACATATTTCAAAGTACCAGATTGTACATGATAAGCATATACAATTTCATTCATTAATTTTTTTTCTTTTCTTTTTTTTTTCGGAGCTGGGGACCGAACCCAGGGCCCTGCGCTTGCTAGGCAAGCGCTCTACCACTGAGCTAAATCCCCAACCCCATTCATTAATTTAAAATTAATTATAACAAAAAAAGAACATCCACAGTCTAGAGAGATGGCTCAAGGGTTAAGAGCACCGGCTGCTTTTCCAGAGAACCTATGTTCAGTTCCCAGCACCTATATGATGACCCACAGCCATCTGTAACTGCAGCTCCAAGGAATCCAACACTCTCTCTGGCCTTTACATACATCAAGCATGCACATGGTACATAAACATACATGTAGCAAACACTCATACACATTAAAATGTCTTTAATTGTGTTAAAAGCATATCACAATATTCAGTATTTTATACCAGGCCTATATAAGGAGCCTAGATCTTAAGAGTTTGGGCTTATGTTGTTGTTGTTACTGTTGTTGTTGTTGAGTGTCATGTAGACCAGCCTAGTTTTGAACTAACTATATAGATGAGGGTAGCCTTGAACTCCTGATCCTCCTACCTCCACCTCCAAGTGCTGGGATTACAGGTGTGCTCCACCACAATTAGTTTTATACAAAGTTGGGGCCCAACCCAGGACTTTGAGCAGGCCAGGCAAGCATCCTTACCAAGTAGGCTACATCCCCAGGCTAGACCTTAAAGCTTATCAGAAAATATGTCTTCTCTTCTTTCTAGCCTGTAACTGTCAGAGGTAACCAATGCCTCTCCTGCTGTCACACACCACACGGGGTGCTGTCAAGGCAGTGTCTGAGTTGTAAGCTCTCTACTCAGGGTTTTACCATAAAGTTGTACTATTTTTTATACTTCAAACAAAACCCAGTCTTCACTCGTTCCGTTTCCTTCCGCATAGCAAAGGTGAACTGACTCTTCAGAAGAATGTCAAAGGCCACTGGTCTGACAGCCCTGGACAAGTTATCAGGGCCCGTACCTCCAAGACCAGCATGAACCCTGACTTACTGTTAAGCGCCCCTCTAGCTTTTCCTCCTGTGCCTGCAGCTCAAGATCAAACACATTCTCAAAGAAGGAACGCTGGTCCCTTGTAGAGTCCCCTCCCACCTACCCCAAAATGCACAAGCCATGGGTAGGATAGGCAGAACAGTCTGCTGGGAGCTGGAGGTCTGCGAAAGGAGGAATGGGGTTGAGAATGAAGGGCTAGTTAGCTCCCTGCCCCTCCTATCCAAGGGTAAGCTTACCCTGCACAGCTGGCTCCACAGGAAAAGGAGGCAGGGAAGCTGGTGCGGCTGCCTGGTCTAAACCCTGATCTCATACTGCTTCCCTGTGGAGGATTCTCAGAACTGCAGCTTCTCTCTCTGGGCCCCTGCCTGTCACACCCATGCTGTGTGTGTGGTCTCTTGCCTGGGCCGATCTGACAGGTCTTCTCTCATATATAAGTAAATTTATATTTATATCTCACACACACATATGTATATACATACATATACACATACACGCACATATATATGTACATGCCTGGCCTCACCTGAAATATCTTCTCATACATATACATATGTATGAATTGGTGGAGTGAAATATATATATATATATATATATATATTCTTTATTTTTTAAGACCAAAACCTAACAGTGTTCCTTTGGCTCTACTTCCATGATGTCACGTGCTAGCTTTCACTCTTAAAACTTCCAAATGAATTAACAGCATTGCCCCTATTCCCACGGATATTTTTCATAAGAACAAAACCGGTGTCCTAGCTAACATAAAAGATTCCCAGTCATCTTTTGTTAGAGTTGCCTCCCCAACTTCCACTCCTCCTGTATACCTTTGCAGAGCATTAGAGCCACAAGACACATTTTAGATGACTGACTCTTCTTGAGGATTGGGGGAGGGGTGTCTTTAGGACAGAGTAGGGGCCGGGAGTGGGTATCACAGACCAAGGTTGAGATGCTTTTCCGTAAGAATGCAGTCTGAAGAGAACTGATACTTCTTAGGGGAGGTGAAAGAGAAGGCAGTGGATTCTTTAGGCGGGCCGGTGGTCTTACTCAGGAACATTCCGGAATCAGAAAATATACAGGAAGTCGACCACGTAATTCACATCCCATGCCAAACCTGCGAGCCCCTCTCTCCCACTCCTCACCGCCTCTTGTCAAGACTCCAGGATGAAAGCTGTGAGCTGAGGGGGACAAGCCATCAGCAGAGGGGGGGAGACTTACGATGAGAAATGAAAATATTTGGATTAGCTGTAATGCCGAGCCAGTGATATTTACAAATTATTAAGCTGTCATCCCCACGTGAAATGCCTTTCTTCCTGTATGAAATGCTAAGCTGTACTTTCGGTTTGTTTCAGACTGTCAGGGCCATTATTTGATGTTCCTTCCTGTTTGTTTATCCTCATTAAGATGTTGAATCAATCATTTTTGCTTTCTCTCTCCAACAGCAGGAGTTGGCTCAGAGTCAGGATGAGGGCCCCCCCGCCCCAGTGCCGTGCAGGTGCCTAGCCCGGTTTGTTCACAGAGGGATCAAAAACATATTTGTTCTCCAGGATGTGTGGACAGACTGGCAGGTTTTGTTGATAAGAGATAAAAGCCAAGTCTTCACTCTTGGTGAGAAATGACATTTCTACCTGGAACAAGGAGACGTGGTGGATCTCATTCTGTTTCGAAGATCATTTTCCAGAGTAACACCCTGACAGCTCACGGTGGGGCGGAAACTCGGAGGTGGGGTTTGAAGTGGGAGCAGAACTCAGTGACTCAGAGCAAGCAGGAAGCGGGAAATAAAGAACCCCGGACCTTATCCCTCGACAGATGTTAATGCCACTTCCTGACCATTCTCAACGTGGCATTTCAGTATCCACGATGCTAAAGTTTATGTAATCCCCCAGGATGTGGGTGGTTGACTGTTGGAGAGACTAGTTGAGTGTCTCTTAATAGAGACACTGCTAGCCCGCTGACACTGTGTAAGGACTGCTGGGGGGGGGTCCACACTCGGTACGGCCTTCCCCTACTGTGATACCCACTTTCTCCTGCCTAGCCATCCTTTGGAGAAGTATTTTAGAGCAGCTAACCAGGGTTAGAGAAGCGGTCAGCTAGACATAAAACAGAACTGTGCACACCAGCTGGCCTATCTAGGGATAAAACCTGTAACCTCGGTCTCATTAACACCAGGCCCTCTCCACCTGAGCTAACTGGCCCACGCAATTTAATCAACCAGGCAAATGGGAGACACAGAAAGGGGAAACCAGTTCGTCACATGATTTAAGAAGCTGGGAGACAAAGTAGTTTTACTTTTAAACCCAAACTACTCTAGGCAGGCATGGAGTGCTTAAACCTAGGGCTCAGTGGGCTGAGGCAGGAGGATGGCCACAAGTCTGAAAGCAGCCTGAACATAAAGTGAGGGTTTGGCCAGCCTGGGCTGCACAGTGAGACCTTGTCTCAAAATCTGGCAGGGGTGGGAATCGCAGCCAATCAAGCAATCCATATACGGTCTAAGAGTTTAACAAATTTCTCATGTTTTAAATAACACGCTTTTGGGATTGGGGATTTAGCTCAGTGGTAGAGCGCTTGCCTAGCAAGCGCAAGGCCCTGGGTTCGGTCCCCAGATCCAAAAAAAAAAAAGAAAAGAAAAAAAATGACATGCTTTTTCTCTTTCAGAAAAAGGGTTTCATGTAGCCCAGGCTGGCCTCACACCCAATAAGTTGCTTAGACTGGCCTTCAGCTCCTGATCCCCCTGCCTTCAAGCCCCAAGTGCTAGGATTAGAGCTGGGTACCACCATGCCCCACTCTAGACCACAGGTTTCTGGAATAAAATTCTCCTAGTGTTACTCTAATACCTCTTACTGACTGCAAAGTTCTCTCATCACCGGAAGCCCCGGAGCTCCAGGAAGGTACAGCTTTCTGTTGGTCGGTCTCCCTTGCACTGATCTAAGCAGAAACTATGTGAGATTGGTAATACCATCTCTTCTAGAGCGTGGTAAGCACCTGCCATTGTACCATCCCGCGAGCTATCCACTGTCCCACCCCTGATGGTAACACTCCAGTTGACTGCAGAGACCCAGGCAAGAAGGTCTTTGCTCCAGTCTTTCACTAGGCAAGGGGTGGCCGAATCATCCCAAAAGGAAACGTAACATTTCAAAAGGCAAACCAAACACTCCATTTATTTGAGGCCTCTGTTATGACTCTTGGGTCACAGATAATGACTCTGAACAAATGCTCGCTCCTCATTCATGGGAAACACGTTCCCCTAATCACCACGAATTACCCAACACCTGGAGTTATGGCGGCTTCTCAGTCCACACTTATTTGCTTCCTTTCTGGATGTCCCAAGTTCACAGTGACTGCCAACGCTTGCTTCAATGTGTCATGAGGTGATGCAGCTGCTAGTGTACCCCTAGGGTGTAACCTCTCCTTCTGTACTTAACGGCCTCACAGCACCCCTATCCCCTCCCTTCCTGGCAACTAGACTCAACCTGTGGAAGAGTGGAAGAGCAGTGTCTCAAGCTTGAGGGTCACTCACGGGACGTGCGAGCACTTGGGGAGAGGGTTCTCTGTGTTCACACTTCCTTCTTCCCGATGGCTGGAGTCAGAGCCATCTTAAACCATGAGGAAGATGTCGTGTGCTTTATAAAGATGGCGGGGAGGGGGGCTGGAGAGATGACTCAGCCATTAAGAGCACTCGTTCTTGCAGAGTATGGCTTTAGTTCCTGGCACTCACATGGTGGCTCACATCCATCTGTAACCCTAGCTCCATCCAGGGCATCCGGTGCCCTCTCCTCAACTCAGCAGCCTCACAGCCATGCGCTTGGTACACATTTATACGTGGAGGCAAAACACTCAGACACATGAAATGGAGCTTTAAAGATTGTGGAGACCAAACAGAGATCGCCCTCCATCCCCGTCTCCCTCCATTCTGTCTTGTTACACATGAGGGGAAATTATAACCTGTACCCACAGTTTTCCATAGAAAACCATCAAACCCGATAACAACTCCCTTTGGGGGCTAACCAAAGTGAAGCTAAATGGGTTAAGAGTTGGAAAGGAGTCTACGAAGAAAGGGGTGGGGTGTGAAATGACTTCTCTGGCCATTCGAACAGAGATTCAGTAAGCCAGAGTTTGTTAATAATAATTTCCCTAGCATTCCTTAGCTGATACTCCGCAGAAGTCCTAGCATTCATAATTAATGTCATTTCTGCATGCCTTGGTAATGTTAGTCCTGGGCAGTTTGCACAAGTCGCCTCTGTCCTTTCCCAGGTCATCCTTGGTTATTACTTTCTTCGTGGTCCTCACATGTCACTCACTGCATCGCCTGGTACACACGTTTCCAAGCCCTTTCACCTGGTTCCTTCCACTAAGGTCCACCAGCTAGTCATCAGGTTGACAAGGACCTAACAAACAAACTCCCTCTCGGGCTGCAGCTCTCAGCCCGAGGTGAGCCTCAGAGCCAAGTACAGAACTTCAAACGAACATGAGTGCTGCTGCCTCCACACTAGCTGCTCCGTGTGCTTAAAAAAATCTCGGCAGGAAATTCTGATGTGTAGCCACAGTGAAGAACCACTGTCCTAAGGTGTTAACTGGCAGTGACTGGTGTTAACTGGTTGTTTCAGAACTAACACCGTCAGACGCCTCAAGGATGAGTCACTGGGACCTACTTCTCCGCCATCTATCTCTGCTCGGGGATCGACTGCATGATTCCAAGTGTCTATGCCCTGTCCCTCAGAGAGATGCCTCCCTTTGCCTGTGATCTGGGATGTGGTGATTCGTTAAAACGATGTGGATGAGAATGCTTCTCTTAATAGCCATCTCTCCCAGAGCATCTGTGGCCAACAGGGAACGTGGCTTCATCTGAGGGAATGGGCTCCTAATGGTGGAAATTCAGGAATTAAGGAAGTCAGCTGAGAATATATTTTGGAAGAGGGACCCTTTACCAGTTCCTTCAGACACATCCCATTTAAGCACCCCAATTCTACTTGCAAAACAACAAAACCACCTGGGCCTGTTCAAGAAGATTTTGCAGGCTTCATGGCGGTGGGGGAGGTGGGGGAACAAAGACCATCTATCTCCTCCTCTTCTCTTCCTCTCTAGCAGGGAGTCAGCCTCAGGCCTGCCATTTTACCATCCACCCCTGGTTTGGTCACGGTGAGTGGAGGGCGGGCGGGTGTAGAAAGGTGTACCACACCATTGAGTATGCGTCATACCTGGAGTGCGATCTTGGAAGCCAGAGCAAAGGGTCAGCGAGCAATCAATCCCCTGTTACAGCACGCGCAGCCAGGCCGATCGATATTTTCGCACATCTGGCCATCTTTTACAGACTTGGGGTGATTAAGCCTCCACCACATCTTATGTAATCCTTAATATTTCACTGGCTTTTCTTCTCAAGTGTGTAAGCCGTTTCTTTTTGCTTGCATTCTACCTGCCTCAATGTTATAAAAAGCAAAACAAAGACACCTCAAGGTAAGGGCCTCAGACATGGCTCAGAACTTAAAGAGCACCAGCTGCTCTTCCAGAGGTCCTGAGTTCAAATCCCAGCACCCACATGGGGGCTCACAAAACCTAATGTAACTCCAGTTCTCGAGTCTCTAACATCCTCTTCCATACTCTGCAGGAGCCAGGTGTGTACATGGTGTACAGATAAGCATGCAGGCAAAACACTCACATAAAAATAAAGATTTTCATGTTTTATGTGTAACTCAAATCAGAAGTTTAAAAGCTCCCTACAAATGCCAGTGCTCTACTCAGACATATGGAGCGATTTCTAAAACAGATTGTATTAGTGCAGAATTATTTCAGATCTGATAGCAAGGGGAGAGGAGAAGGTTGGGAGATCTGGGGAGATTAATTGAGAATGGACATGCCTTGTCTTCCCTGTCCATTCACCGACTAGAAGCCTCGAGAAGGTGAATTAAGTTCTCCATCAGGAGGATGTTGCTAGCTGTGATGGGATACACCTATAACCCCAACACTTGGGAGTTCAACTCAGGAGGGTGGTGAATTCCAGGCTAGCCTGGGATACCTAGTGAGACTCAAAACAGAGAGGAAAATGGAGACTGGGGAGATGACTCAGTCAATCAGGTGCCTTTTATGCAAACAAAAAGAACTGAGTTTGGATCCCCCACACCCATACCCGTGTAAAAGCCAGACAGTGGTGACTATGCATGTAACCCCCAATGAAGGGGAGGACGGGGGTGCAAAAAGGGGTAACAGAAGGATTCCTAGGTTTTACTGGCTAATCAACCTAGCCCAATCTATATGCTTCAAGTTCAGTGAGAGACCCCTCTCAAAACAAAAAAGAAAAGAAAAGAAAAGGTGGGTCAGTAAAGAAAGATACTGTGCTAGCCCGTTTTATGTCAACTTGGCATAAGCTAAGCGGTTTACAACCTGTGGGTTGTAACCCCCATAGCATCCTTCACATATCAGATATCCTGCACATCAGATATTTACATTGGGATTTATGTAGCAAAATTACAGCTACGAAGTAGCAACAAAATAATTCTATGGTTGGGGGTCACCACAACATGAGGAGCTGTATTAAAGGGTCTCGGCCTTAGGAAGGTTGAGCACCACTGAGCTAAAGTCTTCAGAGAGGAGGAAGCTGCAGTTGAGAAAACACAACACACCCTATTAGAGGGCTGTAGGCAAGCCCACAGGGCATTTTCTTAATTTGTGATTGATGGCCTAGCCCATGGTGGATCGTATCATCCCTGGATTTGTGGTCCTGGGCTCTATAAGAAAGCAGGCTGAGCAAGTCGTAGGGAGCAAACCAGTAAGCAGCACCCCTCCATGGCCTCTGCATCAGCTCCTGCCTCCAGGTTCCTGCCCTGCTTGTGTTTCTGTGCTGACTTCCTTCAGTGACAGACTATGGATGTGGGAACATAAGACAGACAAGCCCTTAACCCACACATACAACTTTGTTATAGCAATAGTCACCCTAAGACGACACCCAGTGCCAGCCCCTGCCCTCCATAAGCATGTGCATGCACACACACACACACACACACACACACACACACACACACACACACACAACATACAACACGTAGGCACGCATGCAGAAAAATGACACTTTTCTTATTATTGGTGACTGTCCTCAGTACCAAGGTAAAGGAAGGGATTAAACGTATCAGAACAATTAAGGGTCCATTATCTTGTCTTGTTTTTCAGTCTTGCAGAAAGAATCCAAGGGATGACAAGGCAAATTCTAAGACTAGGAGATAATCTGATGTGGAACCCTGGCATCCAGACACCCGCCCCTCAATTCTGACCCTTAGCCCCTCGGTTCTTCAACTTCCCTTGTCGAATAGAATCAAAGAACTATCTTTTGTTCTTGCCTGTGTCAAACACACACCGGCACACTGGTATGTCCAGAAGCATTTTTTTTATAACCATCACAGATTGATAGGGCCACTCATAAGGTTCCGTGATGAATGCTGTCTCGGACCTTTCGGGGTGTGAACTGCTCCCTCGGATCAGGCAGAGAGAAGAGAAGCAGAAGCAGTGAACACAAAGTGCAGTCTCCGATAACTGTTTATTTTCTTTCCAAAGACACTGTTGGAGCGAGCCTCTTACCTCATTTTATATACAAATCGGGGTCCCTGTGGGCCTGTGAGCGGCTCTCCCAGTCCAGGAGAAAACAAGAGTTAGCAGCCCAGCCCTCGGGGACATCATTTAATATTTCCAGCATTTCACACGAGCTTCTGACGCTCAGGTCTTCCAGGGGGAAGCTGATTTATACCTGCGGCTGTCAGACAGTGTAAAGGTGAAGTCTGGCATAGACATCCTTCATCCCTTCCCGAATGCTCACAGGTCCCCTGGGCAAGGTGGAATCAAAGCTTCTCAAATGGTGGAGGTCACAGATGTGACACCATCAGAAGTAAGAGCCCACGGCCTCCTCCTCCACCTCGAGTGGCTCTGGCGCCCGTATATCTCAGTGCTGTCGCTGTTTCTACTTGAAAAATTACATACCCTTAGTTTTGGTTTCCCCCGTTTCCTGTTCTTAAAGCCCGATTTCCACCCCTAATCTAAAGCATAATATATGTCAAAAATAATGGTTATCTGTGGCTGATTATCTTTTTAAAAGGCAAAAGCCCTTAGGGGAAATGCAGGACAACAGGTGTCTTGTTTTATGGCCTCGTACCTCTGTCAATTCAGATCATGTGTGTGCTTGCTGTCTTTGCCCCGATCTGGAATTATTTTTCCGGAACATCTGAGACGTTCTCTCTGGCACAACCCCTCCCACGTGGTAGGTTCCAAATAAATTTTCCTTGATTTGATCTGATCCACAGGTGCTTTTCCTGATTCCTGTTATGCCCAGCAATACAATAACATTCTGAACATTAGAACTCACACTTACACCCCTGGGCTTCTGACCTCAAAGGACTCCTTTTTTATTACTTGTGAAATACAGCAGCCCTCCCATGGAGAGAGGCCTCCTGTTTTCACAGTCCTCTTGCCATGTAGGAAAGACTTAAGCAAATTAGACCTATGAAACCAAGTACAGTGTTAGAAGAGCAAACAAGTCTTAAAATTGCATGCAGCCTGCAGCTTATTAAAGGGTTCTTTAAACGGTGCCTCTCTCAGGCAGATCTTCGTGTGCGTGCTTTCAATTAAATTGTCCTTTCCTTGTGCTGCCCTGGATGTCTTCCTTTCATGGACTCCTTCCCCACTTACTAAGCTTAGGAATCTTCTGTAACCAGCCACTCAGAACGGACATCGTTATATAAATATGTAGATGGCATGGCTTTGCTATAAAAAAAATAGCTGTAAAATTTTTAATCTTTGGGTTATTTTTGCATTGTGTAAATGATGTAAGGACGTCCTTTAGGGTTGGGTTTTTCCTTGCGTGCATTGTTTTCTTTAATTTGTGTGTATGTGTATGTGTGTGGGCTCACGCTAAAAGGCATGTATGGGACTCAGAGGACAGTTTGCAGGAATCATTTCTCTCCCCTCACCATGTGTGTGGGTCCCGGGGACTCAATCTCAGGCCATCAAATGAGGAAAAAAAACACCTTTACCCTCCTTAGCCGTCTTTCTGGCCCAGTAGGAAGTGCATTTCCTTTCACCTGCGTGTGTGTCTGTGCACCACGCATGTGCAGTGCCTGCAGAGGCCAGAAGAAGACATCGCATGCCCTAGAACGGGACTGACGGGTGGTTGAGAGCTGCCAGGTGAGAACCGAACCTGGGTCCTCCATGAGAACAGCAAGTTCTCTTAGCTGCTAAACTATCTCTCCAGCCCTGCCCCATATATGTTTTTGGTTTTTTTTTTTAATAAATAAATAACACCATAAGCAGCCCCCTCCCGGCCCTGGAGCCCCCTCCCCCTCTGAAGGAATGACTTTCTATTCTTCCCTCCATTTTTTTCATCTATACTGCTACATAGCTTCTGTATTTCTAGATGATATTATGCAGCTGTTTTCTTAAAAATTCCGATGCTATCTACAGTTTTGAAACATGGCAAAGGAGAATGTAGCACTCCCACCCCCACATAACCTCTCTTTTCCCTTCGTCTTCCCAGAATGACGATACCGGAATTGGCTTTCAGTTAGTTGATTGGCTTGGTTTGGTTTCAAGACTTCTGAAGTTGGAGGCCAGCCTGGTCTACAGAGCGAGTTCCAGTACAGCCAGGGCTACACAGAGAGACCTTGTCTCAAAAAGAAAAATTTTTTTTTAATTTGCTTGTTTGTTTGTTTCTGGTTTTTCTGGCGTTGACAAGTGCTTTGGTCTTTTCCTTTGGCTACTTTTCAAAGTTTCTATCCATAATTCTCACCAGTCTTTGTAATGGAAGCATAATATTCTCCTGCCTCCCGTTTTCTTTCTTTTTTTTTCTTTTCTTTTTCTCGGAGCTGGGGACCGAACCCAGGGCCTTGCGCTTCCTAGGCAAGCGCTCTACCACTGAGCTAAATCCCCAACCCCTTCCCGTTTTCTTTACAGTCAGACACATCAGATGATCTCTCGTTTCCATTTTGTTCTCGGAGTTATGTCCCTTAGACAGCCCTGCCCTGCCCACTGGAGGCTGCCTGCTATCACTCGGTCACCTCCTTTGATCTCTTACCTCAGTCCTAGAGGCTGGATCCAGCCTAACTTCCTTCCACAGTGTGCTCCCTTAGTGTCTGGAGACTGTGTGTATGAAACCTCTGGGTTCCACATTTATACTTGATGGGAATTTTCTCCTAGAGTTTGGAAAGTGTCTTCATTGGCCTCTAGCCTCCAGTGGTGTTGGGCATGCTGTTCTTGTTAATGGTTCTTGTGTGTAGCCTGTTTGTCTCTCTGGTTCAGGAGCTCGTGTCACGCTCTCCTATCTGCTATGATCTGAAACTTCACTCACGGACGTCTCTTTCACTGAAAAATCTTTGTCTTTCATTTTCAGAGGCCTTACTGTTTCTTTGGTATTTCTTCCCCTCTGTTTTCTGTTTTACTTAATCAGTTCTGTTTTCCTTTCCTTTGCCCAATATGAGACTTCTTCAGCTTCGCCTTCCAACTGACTGACGTATTTGTTTTTGACTCTAGCCACCATTAACATAATTTCCAACTGTCTCTCCTTGGTCTCTAATTGCTCCATATTAAGCATCCTTCTTAATGGTTAGAGTCTCTCTTCCTCCCTCTGGAAATGATGACTTATTTGTTTGCTTTTTAAATTCTCTTTTCTGTACCCTAAATTAACCATTTCCTCTTTTTTTCTTTTGTTTTGTTGCACATTTTAGTCTTTCCTTTTGCACTAGAAACATCTCTATGTATGTCTGGTGATCTTACACAGCCGCTCCTATTTCAGACTGAGTCGCCTGTCCCATGGGAGAAGGAACCCGTGTTTATGACTTTTTTTTTTTTTAGTTCTTTTTTTTCCTGGAGCTGGGGACCAAACCCAGGGCCTTGCGCTTCCTAGGCAAGCGCTCTACCACTGAGCTAAATCCCCAACCCCAGGAACCCGTGTTTAATAGACCTTCACCTGTAGTCTAAAGCTTTGAACAACAGGGGCACCCAGCCACCTTTGCTTAGAGCTGGGTCCCCCACCCACCCACCCACCCACCCACAAAAGAATCAACTAAATTTCTAGTGCTGCCATTTTGCATAATTTGCATGATTACCAAGGATCTTGAAGTCTCAAGGCAAAGGGAAGCCAGGAGCCTCAGTGTTTGGAGCACAGGTTGTTTACTGAACTTGCCCACACTTAGTTTGGCTTCTCACTCTCCACTGGACTGTATGTCGTAAGGTCTGAGATTTTCAGGAAGCAAACTTTCTGTGTTGGAATCAGAAAAGGATCTTTAGGAGACTAGGGGGATGGATGGCTGGTGTACTGGAGTCAGAAAGCTTGACTTTGCTTCTCCCTTCAACATCAGTGCCTGCCTTACCTTGGATGAGTCAAGCTGGCTCGCCTAGATACCTGAGCATTAGTTTCTCCATCTGTAAAATGGGCGTCTGGGTTGTTTGCCCTGTGCTAGCTGGGGGACCTAGGATGGCTCTGCACCAGAGTTCTTCCCGGGTGCTCTTATGGAAAATCGAGAGTGAGTGAGATGACATCCGGAAAGATTTCCCTTGGAGGTGTCTCCGGCTCCTTAAATCATGCTGTAGTTTAGCAGTTTGTCACACAGAAACCATGCTGTGGTCACTGGGATTGGCCGCAGAGCCTATGCCAGAGGCTCACTGGCCTCTCCTTTCATGAGCGCTACACACTTGGCCCACGAGAAATTCGGCAGTTTGAGTCTTACTGCAGGGGGTAGTCTGAATCTTTGCCACATCTCTGGTCCCGTCTCAGAAGCTGAATCCCTGGTTAACTCCTGGGCTCGATGAGTCACTTACCAGTATCATATTGGTAGCTATAGGCAACAGCAAGAAGCAGAGGTTAGGGTAGGATTTTGTGGTGGTGGTGGTGGTGGCGGTGGTGGTGTTGTTTAATGACATTTGGGACTGGAGAGATGGCTCAGTAGTTAAGAACATGAACTAGTTCAGTTCTCAAGACCCAGGTGCAGTGTGGCTCACAACCCCTGTAACCCCAGCTCCAGGGGATCCAGTGCCCTCTTTTGGCCTCTGTGGGTACTGCCTTCACATACACAAAGCCACATAGACACATCCATAATTTTTCATAAATTTAAAATCATGAAATTTAGATCGAGAAATCTAGACTGGAACCATTCTTCATCTTGACTTTTCTAAGGCAAAGTCTCACCACTGTAGTTCAGACTGGCCTCAAACTTGCAATTCTCCTGCCTCAGCCTTCCAAGTGCTGAGATTACAGGTGAGCACACCACCCCCCAGCTCTTCATGTGAACCTCAGGCTATAGCTACGGCTACACCGTTCCACATTAAGTCAAGTGTTTGTGTGACAAAGCACAGCAAAAAAGTATTTTGGAGCTTTTAAAAACATGGATTTATGTTTGAGTTTTTCTTTCCCACTGTATGTATGGTGTTTGGGTTTCAACTGCTGGAAGCTGGGTTAGGGAAGCCTCTCTGTCCCCATCAGAAACAAGAAGGTGCCAAAGACCGGGGTACCTCACAAACTCCACATTGTTACCCACCTGTCAAGGACGGCTATCATCATCCCAGGACTATTGTAACTATCTGAACAGGGAACTCTGAATTCTGTGCTGTCTTTCCTGCCAGCTTTGTAACTTTGTAACACCCAGGCAGTTCCACAATTACAGCCGGCTTTTCCAGAAAGACACTTTAGTTTTTTTGTTTTTTTTTCATGCCAAAACAAATGACTCCTGAACCAATCTACCTTGGCCATCCAATATGTGCTGCCTCTTTTGTTCCCGAACAACCATACAGGTAATAAACCTGTATGCCCCTGTGACAGAGAAAATGTTGGAAGGAAATGGATTTCCATCTCAGATTTCTAAGGTGCTCTACCAAACAATAGCAGGGGAAAAATTATTCAGCTAAATGCCCCTGACACGAGCTGGCATCTAATATGCTGCCCACCTCGCCGGGCATTATTACTTACAGACCTGCCTGTGAGACGGGCTGCTGGGAAGAGCCACTCTGCCTTTGTCAGACATACATTTTAACGCGTTTTTAAATAAACTTATATAGCGAGACCAAGCTGCATGTCTTTTAAACTTCGTTCTTCCATTCGTCTATACCAAGTGCCGTGCAGTAAAATGGATGTGCCTTCAGCTTCCCATGGTCCTGGAAAATGAACCAGTCCACTTAACAATAAATGGTGGTTGCCTCAAACACACATGACTGGTCTAGTGAAGAAGGAAAGAAAGTTGAGCTTAATGAAGTTCAGGGTCTGTGTCCCTGCTCACAGACAGGAAAGGACAAGTGTTTTATAACTGTTTATTGGAGTTAATGGTAATAAATTCCTCACATGTCATGCACTAACTTTAATGTTTTCATTGCTTAGTGATTTAGGTTTCCCTTTTCACATTGTAAATCATGCTGTCCCAGAGAACAGGGCAGGTCGAGTGCCTGCTGTAACGTCCATAATGTTCAGTGGGGAGAGGAGGCTAGTTCACTCTCCCACGCGGCCTGACAAAAAGATGCTTCACCTCATCTTGATTCACTGCTTACTAAACAAGCAATAAAGACAGACGAACGAACGACTGACAGACAGACAGACTTAGCTGCATAACAGAACAAGGCAGAACTTTGTTTGGATCATAGGTTCTCAACCCGTGGATCTTAGCTCCCAAAAGATCAGCAGCGAATGCAAATATTTACATTGCAATTTATAACAGTAGCCAAATTACAGTTATGAAGTAGCAATAAAAGTAATTTTAGGGTTGGGGAGTCACCACCACGAGAGGAAATGTATCAAAGAGTCGCAACATTAAGAAGGTTGAGAAACACTGGTTTCCATCCTAAGGAAAGGACACATCTCTGTGAAAACTTTCCAACTGTATTTGTTCCTAAAGTTTGGAGCTTTCCCCCTTTGGGTCCCACTGCCCAATTTGCTGATTTCAAGCCCTTAGCTAGTGAGCTAAGCAAACAGGCTTTGAGATTTCACATTTTTTATTCTGCCATTACAGATTGGGCGATTCAGTTGGGAACTTTGGGGTCTAGAAACATCACACTGATCCTTTCTTCCTGATTCTTTTTCCTGGCTGAGCTCAACTTTGGACTCCCGTGAGCTTTGCCAGAGGAATCGAGAAAGGTTTCACGTCTCCCATTTGTAAGTTTAATAAACAGGGAGATGCTTTTTTCCCTAAAGGTTCACCTTCAGAGCTGACCCTGAACCTGTACCACTGCACCAAAAAACCTCAAGATGGCTGCCCGTGAGGTCTGGCTGAGGAGCAGCCTTGGTCCGGGAGATGATACACACCAGGTCAAAACCCATTGCAAACAACATTGCTTCCCCATGGAGCCTTTCCTGATGGGGTGTGAGAGCTCTCGTTAGATCATCCACCCTGAAATACCCCCTAGAGAATCATGATAATTAGTTCCTGACTCTTCTTTATTTTCTGCTTTGTTTGCTTTAAAAAGTTTTCTCAATGCCAGGATCTGAAGATATCCGAGTGTCTTTCACTGGAGAGACGTGGAGAAGGCAAAAATCATTGTCCTTCGACTCCTTCTCGAAAGGTTTTATTTATTTATTTTTTTAGATTGGCCACTTTATTTAGTAAATTGTCACACCCTGGACCTATTGAACGGTCCTCCAGCCTTAGCTGAGGTCTGCCTTTGTAAAAAGTTACAGGGAAGCAGGAAGGCCCGGAATTCAAAACCCTGTTTGCTAGAAGGGTTTTATTTTGAAAGGGAGAGATACTCCAGCAGTGTCGTGATGACGACCATCAACACTGTGAGTGCTGGCATTCACCTAGAATGCTTGTGCACAGGATGTACCTGAGGGAGTTCAAAGAAAAGGAAAAGGGAAAGCTGCTTCGCAGGGCACAAGTAAAAGAACAAGATTAGGGTACATCATGAAAGGCCAGGTCCTTGGCCACTCGAAACATCCAGCCCTGAAGTAGCTATTACACCAATTTTCTCAAGACTGATCATCCATTCACCTGTCAACTTATCCACCCTTGGATTTGTCCTCACTGAGTTTTAGTTTCCTCTGAATACTATCCCGTGGTACTTTCCTGAAGACAGGCCATGTCTGAGAAGAGTTCTGCTACCCTAGTCGGGCCCTGAAAGAGAACTCATAAATAGACTTCCTGGGACTGGAGAGAAGGCGCAGTAGTCGAGTGGGTACTGCATTTGGGGGACCCACAAATTTGATTCCCAGCACCCATGTCAGGTGTTCATGGACTCCTGTAACTTCAGAGCTCAGGTGCCTCTGCCCTGCATGGACACCTGTACTCGCACACACATAACCACAACCAGACAGACAGACACACACACACACACACACACAAACACACACACCATACACACACAAACACACACCACACACACACACACACACACACACACACACCTTAAAATCTTTTTATAAAAGAAATATACCTACACCAGGCAGTGGTAGCACATGCTTTGATCCCAGCACTTGGGAGGCAGAGGCAGGCAGATCTCTGAGTTCGAGGCCAGCCTGGTCTACAGAGTAAGTTTCAGGACAGCCAGGGCTGCACAGAGAAACCCTGCCTCAAAACACAACATCACTTTTCTCCTCCTGAAGCCCTTTGAATGTCTGTATATTTTTCCCCAGATTCCCTCTGCCTTTCCATCATTCTCCATACACTGCTCTTTGTGACTTCTGTCCCTACTTCTTCTCTGTCCCTTTAGAAGTGTCCTTTCTTTTCCTTTTTTTTTAACTTTCCTGTTTCACATTATCAACCCTAAATTAAAGTAGTAAATATACAGCAGAACAAAAATTACTACTTGTAGCTTGAAAATGATTTATACCAAATATTCACCCCATATTGTCTTCTTAGAACCAAGAGTCCCTTTGGACAAGAAGGGGTTTCAGTTCACTTTAGCAGAAATGTATCCTACTGTGTGTATGCCAGACCCCTGGGGATATGGAGAGAAACAGGTGTGTGAATAATGACTTACACTGCCCTCTATCAAAGGGACCACATTTCCCGCTGGCAGCTTTTCTTCAGGCTTCAAGAAATTAAATAACACTGTTTCCTGCGTGTGCTCTAGAGAAGGGTCCTTCTTAGTCTTACAGCTAACTAGAGTACACCTTACAATGAGTCTGGAATACGTACATGGTCAAGTTCCTCCTCCAACAGCCTTCCCTTCCGTACCTAGAGAGTTGTCGCAAAAACACCAGCAAGTCCTCCCTTAGCACTGGACTCTTGGTTACACCGCCCCATTTTCCTCTAGGTGCTAACCCTTCATCCACATCCTTCCCAGCACAGTGTCAGCTCTCTTCCCTTGAATGAGAGATCTGTGTTCGCCCTCCTCTCTGGTGCCTGCTGTCTTGGCCTACAGCTATATTCTTCCTCCCAGGAATAGCACATACCTTTTCTGTATCCTGTTCAAGACCTATGACAGACTCCGTGTGTAACTCAGGTCTCACATAAAACTAAGCAAAAAAATGTAATCACAGAGAATGTCCCAGTGAAGTTCGTAGTCCCTGGAAGCCTAGACTGTCATATAAAACCTCACTACAGAAAATGATATTAGAGCCGGAATAGACGCATGACCCTGCATGGAGAAAACGGAGGAAGGTGTTCAGGCTTACATTTGAGTTGGATCTTTAGAAAATGGGAGCAGAGAAGGAAAATGCCAAACAGCCAAAGCAGTATAATCAAAGGTTCGGCTCACGCCTGAAGGTGGAAATTGTTATTCATCAGACTCAAAGTGCTGGGCAGTGAAAGGTTCAGAGATGAAGCGGGTGGGCTGTATACAGCCGAGTGCTGTGTGGAATTTGTGAGCGGAGCTGTTTGCATTTCGTAGGCAACGGAGAATCCTGGAAGGCTTGAGATAAGGAATGTGACTTGACTAGACTAGATCCAAGTTTTAGGTGACTTCTGGCCATGATGTGTTAAACAGGAAGTGGGCTGGTTAAGTGGGGAGTTCAGAGCCAGAAGAAGCAGTGCGTGCCTGTGATCCCAGCACTCGATCAGAAGGAGCAGGAGGATCTCAAGTTCAGGGCCAGCCTGAGGAAGTAACAGTAGACCTGGGTAAAACACTTTTCCTTATGTTTCCTTTTCTGCCTTTGTGGGGTTTTGCCTTTGCGTTTGGTTGGCTGTTTGTGTTTGGTGGTGGTGGTGGTGGTGGTGGTGGTGGTGGTGGTGGTGGTGGTGGTGGTGTGGTTGATGATGTTGTTATGGAGGATTTTACAGGTTTTGTGCTGGGACTCGAACCCAAGGTATCACGCCTGTCAAGCACATGCTCTACCAAGGAGGTGTATACCAATACTCCCTGTTCTCACAGTTCAGTTGTGGAGTATAGAAATGTGTTTAGAAATGAAATTTTGTCATCTCTTATTAAAGATGTGTTCTCAAGTGCAGTTGTGGTACACACCTTTAGACGCAGCATCAAGAGGCAGAGGCAGGCAGAGCTTCATGGATTCGAGGCCAGCCTGGTCTACAAAGTGATTTTCAGGACAGCCAAGGCTACATAAAGAAACCTGTCTCAAAAGATAGATAGAGGGGCTGGGGATTTAGCTCAGTGGTAGAGCGCTTACCTAGGAAGCGCAAGGCCCTGGGTTCGGTCCCCAGCTCCGAAAAAAAGAACCAAAAAAAAAAAAAGATAGATAGATAGATAGATAGATAGATAGATAGATAGATAGATAGATAGACGGACGGACGGATGATGGGTGGATGGATAGATAGATAGCTGGGTGGACAGATGATGGATGGATAGACAGACAGACAGATGATGAATGGATAGATAGGCAGACAGACAGATGGATGATGGATGGATGGATAGATAGATAGCTGGGTGGACAGATGATGGATGGATAGATAGATAGATAGATAGATAGATGATGAATGGATAGATAGGCAGATGATGGATGGATAGATGGATGGAGAGAGAGAGAGAGAGAGAGAGAGAGAGAGAGAGATGCTCTACAGTGATGTGTGCATGATGGTGCCTAGCCTCAGGATGAGGTGAAAATATACTACAAGATTTGTGAAAAGCCGGGGCTGGGGATTTAGCTCAGTGGTAGAGCGCTTACCTAGGAAGCGCAAGGCCCTGGGTTCGGTCCCCAGCTCCGAAAAAAAGAACCAAAAAAAAAAAAAAAAGATTTGTGAAAAGCCAACCAGACATTCCTAACTCCCCTCTTCCTCCTTCTTAGAATGACAAGGCATCTGGAGGATTGCAGGACCCCTACTTTACACTGTTGCCACTTACTGGGGCTTGACTACTAGAGAGACTTCAGGTCATGCGATTCCATCACTAACAGTTACTTCCTTACAGCTAGGATACCAAACAGAAGAATTTAAGGGAGTAAAGCTTACTTGGGCTCACAGTCTCAGAAACTTAAGAACATTGTAGCAGGGAAGGCATGGCCGAGTTCATGGTAGTGGGAGTATTCAACCAGGTAGAGGAAGAAGCAGGAAACCAAGCCAAAAACAGAGTTGGGCTACCACTCCCAAAGGCCCACCCTGGAGACCTAGATTGGCCATCCAGACCCCCTTTTCTAAAGGTTCCACAATCTCCCCCCAACAGCGCCACCATCTGGAAGTCAAGTGTACGAACCCACAAGACAATTTCAAAGTCAAACCATAACACAAACTGCATTACAGACACCAGAGCATTCTTGGTCTAGATGGTGTAGATCCTGCGGCCATAACGCATGTCTACTGACATCCACATATTCAACTCTCTTCCATGGATCAACTGCAGTTCTGAGGGAACCCATTTTTTTCCCCAAGGAAATAAAGTGCTTTGGAGATCTTTGACAGCATCAATTATGAAAGCACAGATTTGTTTAGTGACTACAGACTGCAGCATAACTGAGATAAATCATGGCTCCCTTTAATTGACTCTCCTTAGAAAGCAGATCAGAATGCAAATGAGTCACATCATCCTAGAGAAACTCTAAATCTGTTCTTATCCTAAAATGATTCAGAATCCATGCCTTTCAACTAATCAGAGTGCGTCAGGATACCGTGAATGACAAGCAGCAGTTATATTAAGTTACCCATTCTTTAAGATGAACTCCTTGTGAGCTGGAGAGGGCTGGAGAGATGGCTCAGGGGTTAAGAGCACTGACTGCTCTTCCAGAGGTCCTGAGTTCAAATCCCAGCAACCACATGGTGGCTCACAACCCTCTGTAATGAGATCTGATTGATGCCCTTTTCCCGTGCGTCTGAAAACTTTGACAGTGTACTTACATAAAATAAATCTTTTTAAAAAGCTTTCTTAAAAAAAAAAGATGAACCACTTGCACCTGCTGGATGAAGCTGACTACTGCCTGTCAGCCTTGGTATATCGAGGTTACCACACCCAGAGGTAGAAGGCCTCTGTCCTAAGGTGTGAGAGAAGGACCTCTCCAGAGACTACAGATCTCTTCTGTGTTTCTCCTTAAGAAAGTTCTCCACCCTGTGAATATTCATCACTTCTGCAGAGCACCTCGGGTCTTCTCACTGTTGGTAGAAGGCTCTGCAGATCGGAACTCAATGTATATGTTTGGCTCAATGATCTTTTTAAAACTAAAAGCTTTTCCAAGAGTAAACTGTGCCCACGACCCTAGCATGTTCCTCTGCTGTAATGAGATGTCCTTCTGCAGATGGCTCTTACAGCCAGCAAGAAAACTTCCAGACCTTCGTGACCACATACAGCTTTTTTGAGCACTCCATGTTGCTTCCTCTAATAATATCCCTCAAAGCTTGGTTTGTGTGCCCTGTTACTGGATCTGAGACATGTTTTCTTCCCTATGTCTCTCGACTTATCGGATTACACACAACTAGAAAGCAAAACGACCTTACGGATCATCAGAGTATGAGTAAATAAGAAATACAGGACCTTAAGGGTTCATGGTGACACACACCTCTATTCTCAGCATTCAGAAGGCTGAGGCAGGAGGATCACAAGGACTAGGTCAGCTTTCCCTTTATCACAAGACTGTGTCTCAAAAAAAAATCCTAAATTTTTCATTTCACTGCTGTGTCTAAATGCAATGCCTTGCTTGGCTTTTTCTGCAGTGGAGATGAACTTAATTGGCTGTTACAGTGGTTTGAATAGGAATGGCCCCCATAGACTCAGGTGTTTGAATGCTTAGCCCATAAGGAGTAGCACTATTAGGAGGTGTGGTCTTGTTAGAGGAAGTGTGTCACTATGGAGGCAGGGCTTTGAGGTCTTATTTGCTCAAGCTGGGACTAGTGTGACAGTCTTCACTCTGTCACACTTAGATAAGATGTAGAGTCCTCAGTTCCTTCTCCAGCTCCATGTCCGCTTCTGTGCCGCCATGCTTCCCCACCATGATGATAATGGACTAAACCTCTGAACTGTAAGCCAGACCCAGTGAAATCTTTTCCTTTATTAGAGTTGCCATGGTCATGGTATCTCTTCTCGGCAAGAAAACCCTTAGACATTTGTCCTGTGTTCACCCCCAGCCTTTCGTCAGCACTGTGCTTTTTCTCCACAAACACATAACACATTCATTCAGCTTAAAGCTGTCCGTCAAGTGGTTTCTCTGGGCTGGGGATTTAGCTCAGTGGTAGAGCGCTTGCCTCGGAAGCGCACGGCCCTGGGTTCGATCCCCAGCTCCGAAAAAAAGAACCAAAAAAAAAAAAAAGTGGTTTCTCTGTCTTTGACCCCTTTACAGCCTAAGTCGATTGATAATGATTTAGACTTTTTCAGCTTTCATGTATTTATCTAAATCTCTTAATGAGCAGAGCACAATGACAGAAAAGTGTGATGGGCTGAGTGCAAGTCCAAGTGCCTAGCTGTGGGAGCACAGAAGGTAAAACATTACGTGAGCGTACCCCTGAGAGCCACCTCTCTGCATCAGAAGATGCACAGTCCCTGAAGACACCACAGACAGGCTACCATCGGCTTGTTCCCAAAACTTGAGAATGAGTGGGAAAGTTAACCCAGAAACACAAGAGACTAAGGACAAGTAGAACTGGTCTTACTAAAGAAGGCAACGGGGGCTGGAGAGATGGCTCCATGAAGCATTGGCTCTTCATCCAGAGGACCTGTGTGTAGTTCCCAGCAGCTCACTCTTGCCTGTAACTCCATGTCCAGGGGTCTAGTACCCTCTGCTGGCCACTACGTGTGTGTTCGAGTGTGTATGTGTACATTTACACACACACACACACACACACACACACACACACATATACACACATAGATTTTAGTTTAATATTTTTAAAGGAAATTGTGGCTTTGCACAGCTCAGCAGACAGACAGATGCCTTCAGTTAGTGACTTGGAATGAAGAGGCAACCTGACCATTCCCAGTCTTCAAACACCAGATCTCCAGCCTCCTCCTGCCAGATTCCCCCTTACCTGAAAACCACTCCGCCACCCACCACCCTGTAGCTTTAGGGTTGAGTGGATTTGGCTTCTTCTCAAGGCAGCTGAACTTGAATTAAAAGGAAGAAGAATGGTAAGAGACGTCAATAACAAGTTGGGAGGAAACTAAGCAGGGAGTAAAAAAAATGCATTTTTTTTCAAAACTCTTGGTCTTCTCAGGTCGAGTTAGCAGGAGAGACCAAAGCTGTGGTAGGAGTTAGCAGGCACCTGATTTGTTCTACAAGGGCTGCACCGTTTTCGTAGGGGGATCAGGTGGCCTCCTGTGCCATTAGCCTTGTGCTGTGTGTTACCAGCTGACTTCTCCAATTCTCTTTTCTCAGTGGGCTAGAACACAGCTGGTTAAATAGGCCGTGACACACATAAGCTCCCATGTCTGCTTTATTGACTGCTTTATGGAAATGTATCACACTCCAAAGGGTCCTCATTGTTGTTGCCACGAGGAGCTGACTGAAGAGCCGCGTTTAGCGCTGAGAGACGGAGTCCTGCCCTGTCATTTTTTTGTCTATGGCAGGGTTGGTTTCCGGGTGGAATGTGAGGGTTTAAAGGATCGGGATGAAGAGAGAAGGATGTCTGAGAATTTCTTTAATCTTCATTTGTCCTGGGAGTTGGGCAGCCATCACTTCTGAGTAAAACACTCCTCCGTTGATCTTATCTTTATGGCCAAACATCCTTTAGCTAAGTGAATCTTTCCCCTTATGTGGGTTGCTCAAAGAGATTCGGTTAAGTGTAGTCGCGGTGAGAGATTATGACATTAATGCAATTCTGCTTTGTGCTGATAGAACGTGATACATGCGCAGGTTGATACGAGAGGACCATTTGTCCCTAGTAAATTGAGACAGTTTCTAGGTCTCTTTTCCTTGTGATGGTGGTAACTTCTATTCAAGTAACAGACAAAGAAAGTGTCTCTTTTTACAATTTTATCTATGGTTTTTGGCTTGCACAGTTATGGTTGCTCGCTATCTTCCCAGCATCCTGGAAAACATCTACATACTCTCTATAAGGTCCGGAGCCATTTGTTGGACGGGGGGGGGGGGGGGGGGGGGGGGGGGGGGACTCAGTTGTAGAAGTCTCCTGCCTCACCTCCCATACTGTGCCTACCCATAAGCCTTCTTCAACTGCCACGATTTAGTCAAGACCCTGAAGGTCACCAAAATAGGAGACAGTGAAAGCAACAGAATGGCTCCCATCTTTCTTGCATAGATTCAGCCGACGGTCAGCGAGCTGACGTGCTCCAGCCCTTCAAGGAAAACAACTAACAGGGAACTCACAGCACAGCAGTGCCTGTCTAGTCCGTCAGAGACTGATTGTGCTTGGTTATCTATTTTTTTTTTCATGAGCATTTTTAATTTCTTCTAAAATCCCATTTTCCCCCCACGGTGCATCAGGGAAACTTACGTGAGATATTTCACAAATACAAAAAAAAAACCCCTCCAATGTGTAAGAAAGCAACATAATGCGTCTAACTGTTTACATACAAAAGCACAGTGTATAAAAACCATCCCCAGGCCAGATTGCTCGTCGGGATCTTGTTGGGGAAGAACCAAGTGGGAAATTCAGTGCCCAGATTTTAGCAAGCTGAGTTCAGACTCTGGGGAAGAGGAGGTGGGGAGGGCACCATCCCCGCAGGCCTAGAACTAGAGACTCAGGAGTTTAGACGTCTCTGTGCATCCAGCCTTTGTTTTCCTGGTGGTGGTGGTCTTGGGTTTCACTTGGTGGGGAGAGAAAAGCCTCATGCTGATAATGTACTGAAAGTAAATGAAATTAAATAAGCGAAGCGTGCTCGTCACTACTTCCTCCCCCCTGGGTAATTCAATTCAAGCTCTGTCTGTGATGGCAACTCACAGGGGCTGTCTCTGTCACCCCGCTGGGGCCCGGAGTCTTAGCATCTAAATAAAAGTTTCACTCAAGCATTTTTTATGCTCCTGCCGGCAGGATCAGTGAGCTGGTGTGGGTACATTAATGTAATATTCATACGCACAGACTCTCCCCGCACACAAGGCGATGTCTTTCCATTTTCATAATTATAAATGTTCCACAAAAATGGCATTTAGATTTGCATTTAAAAAAAGGTTTGAATTCCAATAAGACTCTTAACATGCCTTTTATGATTCAGACTTTTAGCAAGAAACTCTCTACATTTAGCAAGACCTTTAAAAAGAAGAAACTTGTGGAGAGAGATAGCTTGGGGAATCCCATCTCTCTTGGTCCCTGTGCCTTTCATTTGAATTTGAGGCCTCCAGGAGCAATTTTTTGAACGGTGTTTCAGAGAAGAACCTTCTTCAGACCGCTTTCCCTGTACTTGTTCCTCACCTCACTCGACCTCCCACCTGCAGGGCGATCACGTGACCCCCACCGGCAGAGCGACCATGTGGTCCCCACCTGCAGGGCGATCACATGACCCACACACGCAGAGCGATCACGTGGTCCCCGCCTGTATGGTGATCACGTGACCCCGCCTGCTGGTCGTGGTCATGTGACCTCCCACCATAGAAGGCTCACATGACTACCAACTGCAAAAGGATCACCACTCCAGGGACTAAGCCACTACCTAAAGACTATACATGGACTGACTCTGGACTCTGACCCCATAGGTAGCAATGAATATCCTAGTAAGAGCACCAGTGGAAGGGGAAGCCCTGGGTCCTGCTAAGACTGAACCCCCAGTGAACTAGACTGGTGGGGGGAGGGCGGCAATGGGGGGAGGGTTGGGAGGGGAACACCCATAAGGAAGGAGAGGGGGGAGGGGGATGTTTGCCCGGAAACCGGGAAAGGGAATAAAACTCGAAATGTATATAAGAAATACTCAAGTTAATAAAAAAAAATTAAAAAAAAAAAAAAAAAGGATCACCACTGGTTCTCGGTGTTTTCAGGGGAGCTAGAATTTCAGACTGGTGGGAGTAAAAACAGAAAAACTTTAAAAATGAACTCCCATTTGTTGGGGTTCATCTCAGACATGTACCCCAAGCCCCATCTGAAAGAATTTATGCCAAACACAGAGTTTACTCACCGTAAAAAACCCACAAATGAAAACAGCTGCTGGGCGTGGCCAGCCTGGTATGCCATACTTCAAGTTCCAGACCAGCCAGGGCAACATGGTGAGATCCTGTCTCAGAAACCAAAAGAGGCGCAGAGAGGGAGGGACTAAGGGGGAGTGGGCGGGGCTTGGGGAGGAGGCGGAAAGAAAAGATAAGATTCTATGTGCAGGGAAGTTAGCAAGAAGATGATTGGATAAAAACAAACAAAAAGCAATCACATAAAGTCAAACGAAGACTCCTGCTTTACTGTTTTTTTTTTTAGGGGGCGTGTGTTCATGACATGTGCACTTGGGTATGATGCGCATGTGTACACGTGAGTGCAGTTACCTGTGAAGGCCAGAGGCATCAAATCCTCCCTGGATCTGAAGTTACAGGCAGTTGAAGGCTACTGAGCATGGGTTCTGGGAGGCAAAAGAGCAGCACTTGCCATCTCTCTGACCTCTCTGATCTATGCTTTTGTGCATGGTGTGCGCTCGTGCCTCTCTGTGTGTGTATGTGTGTGTGTGTGTGTGTGTGTGTGTGTGTGTGTGTGTGTGTTTTAAAGGTTTTTTTTAACTCGTTTATTTTTATTTCACATGCATTGGTATTTTGCCTGCATGTATATCTGTATGAGGCTATCAGATCACTTTAGAACTGGATCTGCCATGTGGGTGGGAATTTAACCCGGGTCCTCTGGAAAAGGAGCCAGTGCTCTTAACCACTGAACCATCTCTCTAGTACCAAGATTTGTATTTTTATGTGTATGAGTGCTTGCATTCGTGTATGTACATCCAGCCCATAAGGTCCTGCTGTCTTCAAAATTTAGATGAGGGACAAAAGTTGCAGTCTGTGAGACACCATGCAAGTGCTGGGAACCAAGTAAAAGCAGGGCATACCTTCAACCACACAGCATCGGGCTCTGTGATCAATGTTATAAAATCTAGGCCTGAAACCGCTTAGAAGTAAAATGACAATCTTAGTTGTGGGGTGTGTGTGTGTGTGTGTGTGTGTGTGTGTTTGAGTGTTTGAGGTGTACTGGGAATTGAACTCAGGGACTCACATTCTAGACAAAGCAAGGACGTTTCCACTGACCTGTAGTTCTAGCTCAAAATACTTTATTTTATTTGTTTAAACAAAGAAGCAAATAAGGCACTGAGAAAAGTGATGCTTCATGGCCACTGCTGAAGCGATGTTGGCTACTGAGCGGTATAAAAGTGACTGATTGGCAGGAAAAATTCATTCACCCTTATGTTCAAAGATACACACGGGTGCCCACTTGATTCATTTATGGTCGTACCTTATTTTGAAGTGCGTGTTTGGTTTGATTGTTTTTTGGGATTTTTTGGAGATTTGTTTTAATTACGTGCATGTGTGTTGGGGCGGGGGAGGTGTATGGGTGTGAATACCCACAGAAGCTGAAAATGGCGTCAACCCTTGGAGCTGGAGTTACAAGGGACTTGGAGCTGCCTAAAGTAGGTGCTGGGAGTTGAGGGGCAGGGTCGTTTGTTTGTGTTTGTGTTTGTGTTTTATTTGTTGTTGGGTTTTGGTTGATTGGTTGGTTGGCTGACTGTTGTTGTTGTTGTTTGGCGTTTGGGGCTTGGGATTATTTTATTTTATTTTATTGAGACAGATCACACTATGTAACCCTGGCTGGCCTCAAACTTGCTAGGTAGAACATGATAACCTTGAACTCACAGAATTCACCTGCTAATGCCCCCTAAGTGCTAAGATTAAAGTCATGCTTGCCTGGATTGCCTTTTTTTCATAACTTTTTAAAAAATAACTTTGTTTGGTGGGTTTTGTTTTGGGTTTTTTTTTTCTTTTCTTTTCTTTTTTTCAGAGCTGGGGACCGAACCCAGGGCCTTGCGCTTGCTAGGCAAGCACTCTACCACTGAGCTAAATCCCCAACCCATTGTTTTGTTTTTTTAAGCAAGGGTTTGTTTTTTCTTTTAAGACAACATTTCCCTGTGTAACCCTGGCTGTCCTACACCTCGCTCTGTAGACCAGACTGGCCTCCAACTCAGAGATCCACCTGCCTCTGCCCCTAGAGTGCTCAGATTAAAGGCGTGCACCAACACTGTCTGGAGAAGTAACATTTCTTTGATTATAATACAATTATGATATTTCTCCATTCCTTTTCCAGCCTCCAAACCCTCCCACATACCCATCCCTGCTCTCTTTCACATTCATGGCCTCTTTCTTCACTAACTGTGATTACATGCACGTATGTCTATACATATGTAATCTTAAATGTAACCTGTTCAGTCCGTATAATGTATTTGTGTGTATGTTTTCAGAGCTGACAGTTGGCACTGGACAACCAATCGATGTTCTCTTCCCTAGGGAAGGTTACTCCTTACACTCCTGACGTCCCCCAGTTCCCTAAAGTTCTTTGTATAAAGCAGAGGCCTCGTGGACCTTTCCCTGTCTGGTTTAGCTTCAGTGTCACTTCTTCAGCTCACATTTGGGCGAGACTTTACATGTTCAGCATCTGACATTACTAGGAGACACAATCTCACCTCGAAGTCCTTGTTCCTCTGACTCTTTTTTTTTTTTTTTTGCATTTCTGAGAAAACTTTATTGGCCTTTGGATAAAGTTTATTTGCCAGGAAGGATGATGCCATCATACTTCTGCTGGAACCAGCGCATGGCCTCCTCTTTGCTGATTCTGTGTTTGTTCCTCTGACTCTTAAAAAATTTCCGCCCCTTCTTCTGCAATGTCTCCTAAATTTCAGGCACAGAAGTGTTTTGTAGATGTAGCCACTGGGGCTGGGCTGCACAGCTCTAAATTTTTACTGGTGGTGTGTTGTGTCAGATATTTAATCTCAGTCGGGGGTTTCTACCCCACGTTTAATCATTCCGTTCCTAGATAAAAGACCACACAACTTTTATATTTATAAGCCTTTAATGTGCTAGAGCCAGGCAGACATCTATCCTCTAAACTGTTATCTCTACTTCCCTATCCATAACCCTGACTCATATCTTACCATGATCCGCCTGGGCCGCTCTTAACTCCAGTTGGTCAGCCCTCATGGCCATGTTTTCAGGACTCACCTACCCCGAGGCATCTTCTTTCTACCTACTTCTCTATTTCCCTGTGGTCTCTTCTCAGACTCCAAGCCTGGGAACCGAAACCCCACTTACCTCTCTTCTGCCCAGCAATAGACTGTCTGAATCTTTATTTCACCAAGAGTTTTAAGAGGAGGAGCAAGGTCACATGGCTTTACTTTGTGTTTGTGCAGATTATCTCCTCCCTGGAGGCAACCAGGCCTGGGGTGGAGGTGTATTTAGCATTACACTACATAGCAACAGACCAAACCTCAACAACTGTGCTTTTCTGTAGTGATCTCTGCCTGTTGCAAAGAAACATTTCCTGACTAAGGAGTAAAGACTCCACTTATCTGTGGCATAAGGACAAATACTTAGAGACTGTCATTAGGGGTTGTGTTGGTTTAGTGAATTAGAAGTTGTAAATTCTCCTCCAATAAGCATGGCTTTACCAGTACTGAGTAGTTAGCTCTAGTACTGGGAATGAGTTCATAGTTGAACAGATGTTGAAAACCTCTGGTTACTGCCAGGGCAATGTGCCAGTGTTGCACTTATAAGGCCGCACTGGTCCTCATTGTGGTTCGTAGGCCTGAGAGCCAGATAGGGCTGCCGGTTGACTCTCTCCTTCCGGAGTTTGCATGGTATCATCATAACCTTTTAAGAAGTAGTATTTTTATTTATTCTTTGAAAATTGTACAAATGTAGACAATGTGTTTTGAATTGTTTGGTCTATAAATTTTGAAGTAAAATATTCGGGTCAAAGAACTAAAATATGAATAGTAAGTGTCTGTTACCCTCTCTTCTCCGTTGGTCCTAAGTCAGAAAGGTAAAGTTGAGATCAGTGATAGCACTTCAGAGAAAGGCACTTGCAGAGTCTGACAACCTGAGTTCAATCCCCAGAACCCCATGTGGTAGGAGAGAACTGACTAAACACACACATACACATATGCATGCTGCACACACACATGCATGCACACACACACACACACACATGCACGTGCACACATAGACACATGATAAAATAAATGTAACTTTAAACATGTTTCAAGAAATGTGAAGTTGGGCTGGGGTTGTGGCTTAGTGGTAGAACATACGCCAGAGAAGAAAGGAGAAGGCAGGAGACAGGAGAGGAGGGAGAGAGGAGGGCCATGCTGAGTTACGGTTTTCTGGACTTTAGGGGAGCTAGTCGCAGTGGTTCATGTGTATAACCTCAACGTTCAGGGTGTGAAGACAGGAGGATTACAGGACCAGGGCAGCTGGAACTGCTGTTCTCTTTTGTTTTATTATTGAGAAGTAACTTCTCTCCTTAATCTTTTGCCCCTCCTTTCTGTGAAGCAAGTGTATAAGCCCCAGGCAGGAAGATGAATTAGGAGTTTGGCGTCTCAATAAATTTGTACCTAAGGAAACTATTAAAAGCCAAGAATGTCACTGTCCTGCAGTTAAAGGTTGATGTCAGCCCCAAGGTCTCCTTTTTTTTTTTTCTTTGCTAAAGTTTCTACGATTCTTAGAAACACACACACACACACACACACACACACACACACACACACACACGTTCTTAGACACACACATGGCCCATTCTTTGAAAAATCTGGGTTGGAGAGATGGCTCAGTGGTTAAGAACACTGACTGTTCTTCCAGAGGTCCTGAGTTCAATTCCCAGCAACCACATGGTGGCTCACAACCATTTGTAATGAGATCTGATGCCCTCTTCTGGTGTGTCTGAAGGCAGCAATAGTGTACTTGTTTTATATAATAAATAAATCTTTAAAAAAGAAAAAGAAAAACCTGAGATCTGGTGGCTATTGCCAAATTCACCTTTCATAACCGATCTTCGTGAACTTCACAATATTTACATTCCCCAAAGTAGCCGTCCAAATGAAACAGGCTGTGGTGGTTTTCTCAGTAGGTTAAGTGCTTTCTGTGTGCACATGAGGACCAGAGTGTGGGCCCCTAGCTCCTACATAAAATCTGGACAAGGTATACTAGTCTATTAGCCCAGCTCTGGGGTATGGACACAGATTCCCCAGAATTCACCAGCATAGCCTTGAGCTGAGCTCCAGGTTTAATAAGAGACTCTGCCTCAAAAAATGGGGTATAGAGCAAAGGACAGAGGAACACACACACACACACACACACACACACACACACACACACACTCCCACCCTAAGACCCTCATGCACACAAACGCAAATATACACTGACAGCTGCAACGAAGCCCGCAGGTGGGTGTGTGTTTATCGTCCCTTTTGAAATGACTGCACGCACCGTGGCGTGTATCACTCGCTGAAGCTTGTCCTCCCTGCTCTTCATCCGACTTTTGATTATCTCAGCGTGGATTACTCAATTTACAGCTTATATCCACCGCAAATTCCCAATTCCCCGGGGTCCTTTTTGGCCAATCAGTACACATTTAGGCTACGTCCTCTTGCCGCAAGTTAATGTATGTTTAGTCATTTTAAGCAATATTAGCATTAGATATAATTAGGAAGAAAATTAACTTTTTCCCCTAATCATATAGAAAATGTTGTATTCTGTGCTGCATTTAAACAATTACCCTTCTGTACTCCATCATTAATGTGACTAATCTAAATAAAGTAGCTTAAATGGAAATTCTATCAGGTTTAAACAAAGCATTTTACTGCTGTTCCTTTTAGGAATAGACGACATCATCAGAGGGGCTCAAGAGCTGGATAACGTCATCAAACAAGGATACCTGGAGAAGAAAAGCAAAGGTATTCATCAGACCTGTGAAAAGCAGAACATCTCAGGAGAAGAGGGAGGGAGGGAAGGAGAGAAGACAGGAAGAGATATTGCTAGAGGATAGGATGTCTTCCTGGGGCCCAGTACTGTGCTGGATCCATATAAGGCAAAAGCCAGGATAGGAAGGAAGTGGTATTAGTGTATGTCAACCAAAGAGAGAAAGCTCAAATCTTCAGCAAACCGTGGGCTTCACTGGAATTGGTTCTGGCCATTTTGGGTGGCAGACACCTCTAATCCTAGCACTCTGGAAGCAAAGACAGGTGGATCTGTGTGAGATAGATGGATGGATGGATGGATGGATGGATGGATGGATGGATGGTATCCCTGGCCTCATCTCTCAATGTGTTCCTATAAAGAATCAAAATGTAGCAGAAGGAAGGAAACACACACACCTTTGATCCCAGCACTTGGGAGGCAGAGACAGGTAGATCTATTGGTTCAAAGCCAGCCTGGTCCACAGAGTGAGTTCTAGGACAGCCAGGGCTACATAGAGAAATCTTGTCTCAAAAAAGAAAAAAAAAAGATACTGTTTTTGTCAAGATGTAGTCTTTCCACATGTGAAGCAGCCTGATTCCAAATTTCAGAGATGCCCAACTCAACCCTTTCAGCCATTCCATTACAATAGATACTACAGAGGCCAGAATCCCTGTTTTAATCTTCAATATTAAATTCGCTAAGGCGAATTAGTTTACCACAGATGCTCAAAAAGAAGAAGAAAAAGAAAACCCTTCTCTTGGCCATGGCCTGGAGGACCTGGAGTATTATTTCTGTTTAGAGAAAGCAACAGTGGCTATAGTACTGCATGCCTATAACCCCAACACTTGAGAGGCTCAGACAAGATGGCAGCCATGAGTTTCAGGCCAGCCTGGATTACCCAGTGAGAGTGAGACTCTATGTCTCCAAAAAGAAACAAACAAAGATATCATAGGAAGTTTGGAAAATGCAGGGTAAGATTTGATCCTAAAAGAGGGAAAGTGAGCTAGATAAAAAGACAGCCACAAAAGCACAAAGAAGCAGCCTTAGGAAGAGCCTGGGCCTATGATGGAGTTCATCCTCGCCACTCAGTCAATATGGGATAACCTGTGGGAGTGGAAAGGAGGGTTTTACAGTCCATTAACCCAGGAAATAAAACAATAACCCACTCGACTGTGTTGTTGGATTTTACAGACTCTTGGGCGATTCTAGTTACCTGAATTTATGTCTCTTCTCACTCCTCTGTGTAGATCATAGCTTCTTTGGGTCGGAGTGGCAGAAGCGATGGTGTGTTATCAGCAGAGGGCTCTTCCTCTACTATGCTAATGAGAAAAGTAAGTGTGCTCCATTTACACAGCGGCATCTCACTCCCGGATACAAACACTTCGTAAATTCTCAAGCACTTAGGTCTCTAGACAACGGCCCTTAACTAACACCTATAGTGAGACATGCTTAGGAAAGAAATAGGCTTGGGTAACTAATACCTTGTCCGCTGCCGATAACACAGGCCAATTTAGCATTTTTTTCCTCCTTAAGCACTAAGTGTGGTCAACATATCAAAGGGTTATAGTCTATTGTGACTCATTCCACATTATCGAATGGTTTTTAGCATTCATTGAAAAAAATAAATACACGAAAGAAAGGCTTGGAAAGTGGCTCAGTGGACAAAGTGCTGCATAAGCACAAGGACATGAGTTCAAACCCCCAGAACCCGTGTAAAGCTAAAGGCGATAACATAGCTCTGTAACCCAGAACTCTTACAGCTGGAGAGATGGCTCAGCCTTTAAGAGCACTGGCTACTCTTCCAGAGGTCCCAAGTTCAATTCCCAGCAACCACCTGGTGGCTCACAACCATCTGTACTGGGATCCAATGCCCTCTTCTGGTATGTTTGATGACAGCGACATAAATATAAATATATGCATTAAAATAAATAATCTTGGGGAAGAAATCCCAGTGAGATGGGAGGCAAACACAGGAGACTCCCCCAGAACTCTTAAACCAACTAGGCTGACATACACAGCAGCAAGTGAAAAACCACACCTCAGGCAGAGGGAAGACAAGAAGGAACATCAAAGGCTGTCCTCAGACCTCTGTGCGTGTACGCCATGCCATGTATACCCCTGCACACACATGCATACATGCACAAGTGAGAGCACATATGCACACAAAGATATTAAAACAAGACATACAACAGCAACAGCAAACAAAAAAAAAAAAAGCATTAAGGTGCCGGGCATGGTAGAACACTCCTGCAATCCCAACACTTAGAAAGCCGAGGCAAGAGGATCCCAAGTTCAAGGCTTGCCTGAGCTACATAGTAAGACTCTGTCTCCAAAGCCAAGAATTGGAGATGTAGCCCAGTGGCAAGGCACTTGCCTGGTTGGTGAACACAAGGCACTGGATCCAATCCCAAGCCACACACAAAATAATACAGTAATATAATAACAATTCTGAGAAAGATTTAAGTGATATTAACAATGGCCCAGAAATAGAACCTTAGGGTTCAAACTCTCTAAGAGTACGTTCATGACTGTTGGGAAATAGTGGTCCAGTAGACATCCCTAGAGCCGTGGAATGTTGAAATCTAAATGGTGGTTGTACCCAAGAGACACTCTTCAGCCAGATGACAGCAGCGGCAACCAAGCGTTGACTAAGAGGCAGTTTCTTAATGAGCCACCACATGCTATGCCTAGAAGACCTGTCATGTTGAACACACTTCCTCAGTTCCTGAGAAGAGAGGATTTAAACACAATTGGAGGGAACCACAAATAAATACAAGTTAAAAGTTACTATAATAAATGAATGCTGTCTTAGGGTTCTGTTGTTGTGTAGAGACACCATGACCAAGGCATTCAATGGGGCCTGGCTTACAGTTTGAGAGATTTAGTCCATTATCATCATGGCAGGAAGCATGGCAGTGTGCAGGCAGATACGGTGCTGGAGGAGAGGCTACGTCTTGATCCATAGGCAGCAGAAATGAATGCCAAACTAGGCCTAGCTTGAGCATATATGAGACCTCAAAGCTCTCCCACACAGTGACACATTTCCCTTAAACAAGACCAGAACAAGGCCACACCCACTACTATAAGGCCACACCTCCTAATGGCGCCACTCCCTATGGACCAAGCATTCAAACACTTGAGTCTATGGGACCATTCTTATTCAAACTGCCACAAAGGCCAACTCCCTGTGAGAGGATACCCACAGATGGGATCAAGAGGTAAGTGTTCGAAGAGGCTCCCTTGGGTTCTCCCACCTTCGTGCAGAGACCAGTGGTAGCTCTACTAAAAAAGCTGCTTCTTTGCCCTCCAGCGTGTATTGGTTTCCCTTGCTTCCTTTCTAAACTGTATTCTCCAAGCCTAGAGAACAGCCTCCCTGCACCTTTGATACAACCAGGACTGAAAGAGCTGCAGTTTTGCTAGTGACCTGGGACCCTTAGGATTTGCCCCTGGCTTGTGGCACTTGCCTTGCTCTGCCACTCCTCCTGCTACAGTGGCACTGATTTTATCTTGTGGCCATCTTGGATCCCTTGGAGTCTTTCCCATTGGAGCTGACTGCAGCATGCTCAGAAAACTGAGCAACAAACGTTCCTTGTCCTTCTAACCCCCAGCCCAGTTGCAAGTCCAGCAAATACCAGTTCTGCCCTAAGTTCTAGACCTTGGCTAGTGGTCCAGCTCAATTAGTAGATGCTTGCCTGGCATGCGTGCCTAGCAAGCCCTGGATTTGATCCTCAGCCTTACCTAAAACCAGTGTGATGGTGCATGCCTGTGACCTCAGCACTCAGAAAGTAGAATCTGGAAGGTCAGGGGTTCAAGGCCATCCTCAGCTACATAGGGAATTAAAGCCTAGCCTGGGCTATGAGACTGTGCTAGCTAATTAATTAATTAGCAAATTAGTTTAATTCTGGACCTACAAGGCCAACAGCCATTCTATTCTTCCAACTACTATGCTATCTGGACCACTGTAAAACTATTCATCCTTTCCCTTGTGTTTAAATAGGTAGTTGGGGGAGGGCAGGGGACTGGAGAAAGGGCTCAGCCGTTAAGAGCACTTACTGCCCTTGCAGAGGACCCTAGTTCCTGGCACCCATGTGGTATACCATAGCTGTCTGTAACTCCAGTTCTGAGATATCTGACATCCTTTTCTGGCCTCTGAAGGCACCAAACATGCCCATAGTACACAAATGTACACAGGCAAGCAAACCACCCATACACACAAAATAAAAAACAAATGAGTCTTCAAAAGACAACGATGATGAGTGTTGGCGTCTCTAGGTACAAAGCTGTACGTGTTCATTCAGAACTCAGGTCTTACGGTGAGAGAGGAGGCGGGAGCGAGAGAGCGAGAGGCTCGGAGACTTTTATTGACCATTTTGCTGTCAGGGTGAAATAAAATCTGGTGACCAAAGAAACAACAAAACATTTTAGTGGCCAGTAAGAACAAGGAGGGGTACTTTAACAAAAAAGATTCTGGTGTCAGAATGCAACTGTTGCATGGCTCCCCTCTCGACACTTACTCCTTATTGTGCCCAGGACATTTTCTCCGTAGGTATAGTGTTTGTGTGTTTCTTTTAGCTCAACCAGGTAAAAATAGAGCCTTTCCCGTCTTTCTCCCTCCCTCCCATGCTCCCTCCTCATCCTCCTCTCTCCATCTCCATCCTTCTTCCCTCCCTCCAGACCTCCTTCAAATAGCCCTCCTTCTCCCTCTCCATCCTCTCTCTTCCCTCCCTCCCTCTTCCTCCTCTCCACCCCCCCCACACACACACACCCACCTCACCCCCCACCTCCCATCTCAGTTTGTCCTCTATTTTCTCTCATTATCATCCAAAGGCATCTGAGGCCCCCGGTTCAATCTTCAGCACTAAACTAGGTAAGGGAAAGATTCGTTATCAATTCACTCCACTTGACAGAGGGCACCCTCATCCCCCAGACCCTGCCATTGCTATCCTCTGTAACGTTCTGTCTGAGCTACAAAATCAGACGCAACCTCTCTCAGGGAAACAGGGAAGAATCCAGTGTTGTAGTTCGTTTTTGGAGTAAATGTTGGGATTCCCACCCTGCCCCCACCGGATGAAAGTGACAGGCAACGTGGTGTCTCCTTTGCTTCATTTGTTGTCCCTCTGTCACCTTCCTCATCCTCTCAAGATACCAACACTACTCAGTACTTTCCAGTCTATCTCTAGGAAGAAGATACAACGCTACATTTGAATTATTCTTCCTCTAGCATAAATTCCCACCTGACGGGCAGGGGATGGGGCGAGCATCTGAGGTAGGAGATCCAGGGCTTGAGAATACCTAGCTGTGCTTCCCTAATAACCCTTCTTACACAATCGTGGTTCCCCGACAATGCGACAGCTGTTCGGTGCTTTTTATTTCCCTTCCCAGAAAAGATGCCTTCCCTTAACTATTGTGTCCCTCTGGAGACTCAGGGAGCTTTGCTGTTTTGCAGGCAAGCAGCCCAAAGGAACCTTCCTCATTAAGGGATACAACGTCCGGATGGCCCCTCACCTGCGGAAAGACTCCAAGAAAGACTCCTGCTTTGAACTGACCTCCCAGGATAGGCGCAGCTATGAGGTAAGACCTCACAATCCTCGAAAGCCTGGCATTTCCCTTGCTGCTGCATGTGAGGCACGGTGGCCGGTGCTATGATGGGTTCCACCCTCTGTGCTACCCGATCATTCCTCCCCACCAGCCGTCCTGCTCCTTCCTTCGCTATGCAGTGCCTTCTCCTCTGTTGCTATGCTCTTCCTAGATACCACCTTTACTTGTCTTTTTTGTCTTCACCCCTCTCCTGTCTTCCCAGTCTCAGCATCCCACAGGTGAGATTCTTGTTTATTGCAACCCACAGTCCAGTTCTTCACAGAGAGAGAGAGAGAGAGAGAGAGAGAGAGAGAGAGAGAGAGAGAGAGAGGTGGATTGATTTCTCAGCTACAGTCCTTATTCTGTCTGGTCCAACTGGTCATCCTGATGTCCTTCCACGAAATCCAAGCTT